>NW_027103399.1:0-15972 GCF_902728285.1 Clytia hemisphaerica
AACGACCGAATACTGAAGAGTATGATGGGTACAACAACATTCATGAGAGGACTAGGGAGAGTCGCGGGTGATCTCCTTGTCTACCGCCACTTACCATAATTTCGCGCCCGAACTACGATTACAAACAGGAATACTTCTAGTAATAAAATTAACTAATACCGATGATAAACATTTTTCAACTTATATTAAATTTTTCTTAAAGATAACCTGGAGCTGCTTATTAAACCAAAAGAGCTCTAAAGTCTATTCACGATAAGTGTGCACTCTTTTTTCATTTACCTATAACTTTTGAAGGAATTCTTCAATATTTATAAATTTGGTATCATTGGAAAGATATTAGTGAGTGGATCAATTTGAAACAAAAAAATCTTTAAACAAATTCTAAAAATGAAGATGAAAATGAAGAAGAAAAAAATGAAGATCTTGTAGAAAGGTGCTATAACTATCATTTTCACTGAAGTGAATCCTTGGTTATCGAACATCATCACTGTGAAAAAATTTCTCAAAAATAATCATTCAGTCAAAAGATATCAAACAAAGTTATAAGCTGGTTGACGTCTAAAAACGCTGTTTTCTGCTGTTTTCTGCTGTTTTTTGGGGTCACTCACTTATTAACTTTGTATCATAACTTTATATTGAATAAATATTTTAGTGAAATTTCTTCACAGTGACGATCTCCTAAGATCAAAGAATCTCTCCAGTGAAAATGAAAGTTATAGCACTTCACTACAAGATCTTCATTTTTTTCTTCTTCATTTTCATCTTCGTTTTTAGAATTTTTTTGAAGACTTTTTTATTTCAAATTGTTCCACTCACAAATATCTCTCCAACGATACCAAATTTTTAAAGATTGAAGAATTCCTTCAAAAGTTATAGGTAAAAGAAAAAAGAGTGCACACTTATCGTGAATAGACTTTAATTGTAATATTGTAGAGTTTTTACAAAAAGATTTCGATTCCTCTGGAAATCGCATTTAATGAAATTGATTATATTGATTATATAAAAAATATGTCAATTATGAAATAATGTTACAAAATATGAAATTTAATATATTTGTGTGAATTGTGTGTCATTTGGTGTTTATGTATATTTTCCGGGTATATTTTATTTTATTAAGAAAATATAAATTTTATTGTTCTATAAGATCATTCAATAGATACGGTAATTACATATTTTTTTATAAGCACATGATTTTTGGAAGACAGCTAAGCTCAGTTATGCTTAAGAGTAATTTAGAACCAAGCTCAAATTTATGCTTAATATACGCATATGTAACCAGGGGCCAGACATTTTAAAAGTTGCGTTCTTTTATCACCTAACAATAAAATGATGTAAATAATAATTTTGAAATGCCACAGAATAAGAAATTTTTAATTATGCGCATTGTGTCAATTGATGTAATTATAAAATTTCAAACATACTTAAGTTTATTAAGAAGATAGAAATATTAATTGTTCTATAAGATCCTTTCGATAGAGTAATTCTACTGTCATCATTATTGAACATAGGCATGATTTCCATAACCCGATGATGGTGCTGTTGGCAAACCAGTCTGTGGGTTGAATGTCACTTCACTCATTCGTATCCCATCTCCATACGATGGAGGTGTTTCACCTGCCCAACCAGTTGGTGGATATGGCGGTTGGTTGGGTGCCATTCCTTGAGGGTGATGTCGCCCACCAAAATCTGTCGCATCATAGTTGGCATTATTCGTTACGGGCTGAGATGGATAGTACTGGGGTGGCTGATTAAATCCAGTTGGTGGTTGTTGTTGTTGTGAAGGGGAGTTAAATTGTGGTGGAGGTTGTTGTTGTAGCGGTGGGACGGACTGGGAGCATGGCTGATTGGTAACAGCTTCAAGTGGCAGGATAGAGATCTCCTTCAGAACTTGGTACGCATATTTCTTAGTTTTACGTCTCAACAAACACCGAAACGGCCATGATAAACAGAACAAAGTACTGACCACGAAACAGTACTTATTCATCCACCACGGTACTCCTTGGTTTTGATCATAGGCTATCATGTGTTCTTCAAACCCAGCCACTTGAAAGTCGGTTCCGTAATCAATAAACGTATCTCTGCATCTGTTATCGTCAACGAACTTTGTTGTCTGCTCTTTGAATTCCCTTGCAGTCTCGTCGTTGGCAAAAGATATTTCTTTGGACAATTTGACGCGTAGAATCTCACCAAATTGAGGGTTTGGGATCTTTGTCGTATCTGAATTATCTCTCCAGTAATTAAATTCGAAGACATGTGCACCTGTCCATGTGTTGACTCTTTCTTGATAGGTTTCTGTTCTGGTTTGAGAATTTCCATTGGCATCTGTATAGGATACTGTTCTGTATCTAGTCTCGAAGTGGTAACACACGGCGGTAGTTACAACAGATGGTTTTTCCACCAACAATGAACGAACGTATTGTTCAGCGTTTGGTTTGTCGAAGCTCATTTTCAAGTAACCCATGGCGCTTGAATAACACGACTCGATAAGTACAAAGAGGTATCCTATCGCGGCTAATGCATAAGCTACAATCAAAACAAATCCCATTGTAATTTTTCCATAATCTTTCAAATCAATAATAATCCAGTTCAGTAGCATGATGAAAAGCCAGAAGAAGACACCTGTCATGAAAATGTAAAAATCTTATCATACTCAACGAATAGGTTGAAGTGATTTAGATGAGTTTATCGTACGAAGATTTTTTCGAGGTTAACAGAGGTGGATGGAGGTAGTGATTGGATCTGATACCTTCTTTTACTTCAATATTTATGTCAAAATTTAGAAGTATAGAAATTTAAAGAGTAAAATCAAAACTTTCTTCATGGACGGTCTGGTGCAGGTTAATTCTACCAGACCTGGCGAAAAGATTGAGTTGTTCGTAAATAAATCTTAAGACGAAAACGTCAACTCATTAATTTAATTTAGTCTAAAATCGTTTTTTCAAACAAGGCCTATACTTTAATCTTGATAAAAACAGAGATTTGGGAAAAGAGGATAAGAAATGCGCTATTCATCTATTTGAAGCTAGGCTGTAGAATCTTTTGTTTCTATTGAAATGTCTGCGGCCGATCGATTGTTTTTATTCTGGACCAATCAGAGCGCTTGATTCGTTATGCGCACAAGACTAGAAGTACAAACAAAAAATGGCAGCCGTGATTGATATCGAAAGTGAAATAATTTTTTTTTTAATCGCGGATTTTGATATTTTTTATAAGCACTTTTCACTTTGAACGCAGTGTTTCTCAAGCCTTCGTCGTTGTGCTTGAAGGGGAGAATTTCCCAGCTTTGACCAAAATATTTTCCTTATAGAATGATCGCATCAATTTATACATACTGTAGCTAAAAGAATTGAAATTCACATTATAAAACCAAAAATGATAAGCGTGGAAAAACTAGGATAATTTTTGGTTATTTCTTGGACTAGAGTTTCTAAGAAACAATATCATGGAGGCCTCTTCAGCCGGGTAGTGATGTTGGGTATTAGAACAAATTGGAAAGAGGACAAAAATATAGCTCAAAAGAAAGAAAGAAAAAAGAAGCGATGATAATTCATGATATTAATGCTAGAAGATCACAAATATCATGAAATCTTTCTTTCAAGAGCTTTATATGAACTCGAAACAATAAAGCATAAAATAATCCAAAAACATTATTGAAAAAAATACAATAGTTATACAAAACAGCTCCATCTAGGGATTTCCCCTGATATAATGATATATCTATCTAGCAAATAAAACATAATAAAAGTGTATAATTTGAATTATTTCTAAAAAAGATTAAACCCAAAAAGGTTTTTTTATGATTCACCTTCATTTATAACACCTGGGAAAATAAAGACGTATTTCATGAAAAAAAATCAGTATCATTCATAACTTAACTTGAAATAAAATTGAGAAGACTATAAAAAAAGACCAAACCTTACAACTGATTTTTAATTAGTACTGATTCAGATTGTATAACTTGAAAGCTGGACTAGAAAATTATATTGATATGCCCCATAGAGGACTAAATCCAATACATGTGTAACTCATTGCTAAAAAATTAAATACATTTACATGTGGAAAAAATATTGGCAAAATAATCATTGTGCTCAGAAAAACTTGTTATATAACAATTGAAAATATGTGTCCAAGTAGAATTGTAGAATTTAAAAAGAAGCACTTTTGGGGTCTTCTAGTCTGCTAGTTTGTTTACATTTGGTAAATTTGGCCCACGTGTTTCCTGGCTCTGATGACTTGTTTGGACCATATTTCCAGGGACAACATGGATACAAAACAAACATCCAAATAAATGCAGATTCGAAAAATAGACTGATCAAATTTACATAATACGTGTATGGTAATCCACTTTTTCCAGAGAACATTTTCCAAGTATATATCCAATTTCAAATGATATGTTAGGCGGTGCTCAACCAGGTTTAACTGTTCATACCACGGTTGTCCAGAAAACATTTACAAAATATCAACATCCATTGCATATATTTATATATTACTCCATTCTATTCTGTTTTGTTCAAGCTAAATAATGTACGTAATATAGTTTCTGCAGGTTTAATTTCCTCTTTTAGCATACTTTTCCCTTATGCCTTAACGTGAAGGTCAAAATGCAAAAATGTCGAGTCATCCTGAGTCAATCTTTGCTTCATTGTACCAGTGCTTGGATGGCCAATACTTAACTTTCTGTGGGCTGGTTTTTCTGGGAAGTGTTGTTATAAACAGTCATAGAGTCATAGAGAAAATGACGATAACTAGCCTGAAAATATATAAAATGAAAATCTACTGTAAAACTAGGGCTTTTTTGTAAGCAATCTGTATGAATTACCCTAACACAGACTGTAAAGTCCACCGATGAAATTATGTTTTGGCTGAAAAATTGCCAAAGCCTTGTGAGTCAATCCACTGACCGGCCAAAATCATGGCCCATCAATAGTCAGACTTTATATATATCACATGTTGAAGTTATTTGAATTTTACAATGTTTTTGTTGTCGAAACTTGAAATTTCCGACCGAAAAGTCAATGCTTTCCCTAGATAAAGCTAAAAGTACCACAGAGGAAATCAAGTATACTTACTGAATCTCAATTCCATTACCATGGAGGAAGTTTTTCTAAGATTACACTATTTTTTTCATCTAAAAGTTGAAAAAAACAACAACATTATCAACCGATATTGCCCATCTTAAATCAAAATGCCGAGAAGTTCTAGAGAGTGCCATGGAAAACTAAGGCATAGGTGGTCACAATCAACCTTCCTACTACCCATAAAAATTATGTCTGCAACACAAAAAATTAATTCAGAGCAATACAAGCCAGAAAGAAATTGGTCCCAATTTTTCAAAATTTCAAGCATGCCTCATGTCCGCCATCTTTACTCCCAGGATATAGAATGATTTTCCTCGATTTTCTCAGGGGAAACCCCCAGAAGATCAAAGTTTCACTCCCCAGTCTCTTTTTCACAAAGAACTCACTGGAAAGCTTTATTCAAGGATTTCTTTCTTGAACATTGGTTAACCTGTACGTAACGCCATTTTGTTTCGACCTTCCTTCTTGCTCAACTATTCTACAGCCTTGCTTCTTCAAAGGGTGCCGAATTCAAAGGGAAAGAATAGGAAAACAGCGAGCGGCAGCGGCGTTTCTTATCCTCTTTTCCCAAATCTCTGATAAAAACTTACCGCAATAAAAATACAAAGAGTAGATACTGAAGACACTTGGCAAATCCTTTTCTTTAGACTTCCGATAACGCTTGTAGCAATAATAGTGGAATATTGGCAGAAAAATTGGTGTTATAATCACAAGAATTCGAATTGCAATGCTCAAACCATGTTCATCATCAAGATTGATCTTCTCTTTGTGTCCACCAATTCCATCGTTGTTTGAAGATCCCCAATCATATGATTTTCTTTTGGATTTATTGGTCGTGGTTGTCGGTTGTGGAGGACATAAGTATCCATACCATGATCGTGGCTTGTTATTGTATCTGTAGCATAGAAGCGGTCGAATCGAGTTGTCCCAGCAATACTCCGTAGTTACAGCTCCTTCCTCGCGATTGATAGTTTCGTGAGCGTTACCTGAAATAGTTCCACAAATTTTTATATCTTCTTTGAAATAGCAATCCCAACCTCTGTATCCATATTTGCATGTACATACAGTTTCATTTAAACTGTTTTCAAGACAAACACCTTTGCATTGTCTTGAACAAATATCTAGTTTATAATTCTTTCGTCCACGACATTGAACTTGGGCGTCCAACTCGACCCATTTGCCTCCTACTGTTTCTTTCCATTTTGCAGTGACAAACTCTGGCTTAACAGCATTGCTTTGGGCAATGAAAAATGCACTGGACTTTTCTGGATCAGGTCCAAACATCCAATATCCCGAATGGTAGAATAAATACAAACCAGTCACTTTGAAGTTATCATGCTTGTAAACACGTCTGTTGTTTTGGAAACGATTCAGAATTGGATTAAAATGGTTGAGTGTTGGATTATTGACAACAGTCGTACCATTCATTGTAATTTCCGATGTAAAAACAACTGAATTCGATCCACAGTCTGTCATTGAGCTTGTCACACATTTAACGGTCATATCAATGCTGGTGTATTTTGATGACTTGTAGAAACCCCATTTTCCATAAAAGACGTCCCCTAATGGTTTGGAGGTATTGTTGATACTTTTCTTCCATAAATTTGGATTGTTTAGGTGATATACATAACCAGTAATATATAAGCCAGAGTCCGGTCCAGAAAAGTAAGTTTTTGCGAATGCAAATTGGTTGTTATTCTTTAGAAAGAATTGTGAACCACCTCGTTCGTTGTTGTAGACAGGAAATCCGTTGCTGATAATATTTGACTTAACATAGATAGCAGACACCATATTTATGAAGGGTATCTTTTGCTCAAGTGGATGCTCGAAATATATTCGATCGCACATCAAGTTGTAGATTTCATTATCCCCTTTAGTAGCTTCTACGACAATGTTACTTGTGCTGATGATCAGGATCATGAAAGATAACAATTTTATAAAATGATCATTCATTCTGTGTGTGATTAATTAAATTGTTGTTATCGTTTTCAAGGCAAAAACAACGTTATACGACGGTTACACAAAACTACTTGATTATTTGTTGTAAATGATCAAGTCAATCCATAAGTCAAACTTTGACCTCAAAATGAATCTGCATCGTAATCGTAGTAAATTATCCAAAATCGTCAAAACCTTTGACTCTCTATCTCAATCTTGCTTTTGAATGATGCGTTCGTTGACTAATTAAGATGCCTTCCTACTTAATCACGATAGGTGAATTTTCCTGTGCGTTTTTATCGCTAAAAAAGCTAATTAAAATTCAGAAATTAAGCTTCTATACATCTATGCTTTCATAATCGGATTATTTGATCCCTTTTTATGACTTTTCCTTCTTTTAGCTGCATGTGATATTCTAATACACCTTTTTTATAAGCATAGGTTAAATTTTTATGAGCCTCATTATTCTTAGCAAAATCAATTTTTGAGCCTCAAATATGCATGTGCTATGCTTATATGTAATGGTGTAGTATACACAGTATGCATATTTTTAATTTTGCATCGCGAAAGTATTACTATTACGATAGCCTTTCGCGGTGTAATAAAAAAAATAGAAAACGAAAGTGTTTTAGAAGCTTCTCGAATATCTTAAAGATTGACTCACTCGCTAAGATAAAATCTAACTTTTTGTCACTCCGTAAGTCCAGGTAGACGTAACCAAGCATTTGTAAACATTGCTCGTTTTTAAATATGGCGTTTTCCAGCATGCTGTCAGCTGCTGCTTGTTTGTATTAGTGTTTTTTAGAGTATTTAAGAGGCTTTTATTTCTTTTAGCATAGCATTTTATGTTTGTGTAGTTAGTAAATGCACTAATAAAGTGATAGGAATCTTGCAGTTGCAATTAAAGAGTTGCTTTTGAACATCACCATATCACTACAACAACACAGTACAGACAGCAGGTAGGATTTTTTACAGGTAGGTTTTGGTTGTGTATACCAGATTATCCGGACGCACGGGCCACCGGGTGGCCCATAGCTTTGTAAAAGATTTTAACCGTTTTCGCGCCAAAATACAATAACATGGTTTTGAATAATGATTTTGAGATAAAAAATCACTTTACTTAGATTCTAGGAAAGCTTATGACATGAAATTTTTTTTACCCGGTCAGTAATTCAATTCTCTAAATCATATTCAAAGTTCAAGACGTAAAGCAAATGCCTTGTACTCTATTTCTTTATTCAAAGTCAAAAATTTTGCTTTTCCGAAAAAAAATCTGCCGATTTTTCGGTCATGTGACCAGGTGTCAGCCATATTTCAAAATTTTTTTTTTGGTATTTCAAAGCCTTATTACATGTGAAAAAAATGAGGTAAATTACTTATCGAGATATCTTTTATCAATCACTTTCTATTGCAATTTTAGTGAAGCCAGTCAAAAATCAAATTTTTGTTCGCGTCATATAGCCGTGAAATCATGCGTCCGGAAAGGGTTAAGTATTTCAAAGAGGAATTTATGGTAAGGGTTATTTGGGGAGGACATTACAGTAAGCCAGACCCGGCAGCGAATCAATCGAACTTGTCGATCAGCTGATTGCTTTTGCAAGAGAACCGGTAAATCTTTAAAGTCTATTCACGATAAGTGTGCACTCTTTTTTCATTTACCTATAACTTTTGAAGGAATTCTTCAATTTTTATAAATTTGGTATCATTAGAAAGATGTTAGTGAGTGGAACAATTTGAAATAAAAGTCTAAAAACGAAGATGAAAATGAAGAAGAAAAAAATGAAGATCTTGTAGAAAAGTGTTATAACTTTCATTTTCACTACTGATTTTTTGTTAGTTGTTAGTTGCGAGTTGTGAGTCAAATTTTGCAAAGTTTCTAAGCTATACTGGAATTCACGGGACCGAAGTATACTTTCTATATATGATAGAAACCTGGTTCTTGCGGCACAAATTTTCACGCGGAGGGGGGGGGGATCATTTAATCTTGGATTGCCATTTAATTTGGATAGAATCTCACTTTGAACTCTATTGTTTCTTGTCTCGAGTCTCGATCATTCAGATTTTAGGAATTTGAAAAAAAAAACAGACCAACCCCCCCCCCCGTTTATTTGGAACCTAAGAGTATATGCTTAATTAATATTAATCACACCCCTGTCTCTGTGACCCAGTGGGTGTTGAAAAGCCAGTGGGGTGAAACAGAAAATTTTCAAATTTCAGTGGGGTGCTGAGAAAATCGGAAAATATGAGTGGGGTGATCAAAGTTTTCTTACTTTTCACTGGGGTGACATCAAATTTGTCCGACTCTTGGTAGGAAATTGCCTCCATAAAATGCTTTTTCCCACACCCTGAAACACATAAAATTTTAAGAGTTTAAATCGTAAAAGAATATACTTAACAAGTTAAGTCTATAATAGAGAAAATTCACTTGTAATGAACGATAAACAATGAAACACTTATCAACCATAATCGAAAAGAGGGTTTGAGTTTACTAGAGTTGAATGGGGCTCCCCAAGGGGCTGGCGTGACACGTGAATGAGCCTTTTTTCTGACGTGAATACTTGAATCGGACTTTTTTAGCGCGTGAATACGTGAATTGAGATATCAGCGTGAACGTGAAAATAAGATTTTTCCACTGTGAATTCGTGAATCGACATTTTCAACGTGAACGTGAAAAGCAAATCATTGTAGAAAACACAAGGAAACTCTAAAAATCTTAAGACCTAAATCTGTAAAGTTTTCTTACTCGCTTCGCTCGCATAGTCTTGGATTAACTTATTTTCATATTAACTTATTGTCATGGTAAAGTCATTCAAAATAATCAAAACTTTATAATATTAAAATCATCAAAGATATCTAAACAAATATTTTCGTTATTTTCCTGAGGGCGTATTTTTTCATTTTTAATGACAATTTTTGTGATGCAAATACTGCATCCAACGAAAGCGTTTTCAGCCAAAACAAAACAGTCTAGAGAAAATTTTCTGCATCAGCGTTTAATAATGGTCGTCTCTCCGTAGTCACTTATATTGCTACTACAATACAATACACAAAATAATACCGCATTAACTTAGAGACTTAGAGCAGGATTTTTGCTCCTTCATTAATTTGCAAAAGTAGATAGTTCTAAAACATCTTGTATGCATGCAGCATCGAACAATTAAGAAATAATTCTTACAGATAATGATGTACATGATGCGTTTTCAAGCAATCTAGGCATTCTAAATCTCTAAGTTTTCTCTTGGGCGAAACTCTTGGAACACCGCACCGGGTACGGCAGGTACGTCGCTCGCCGTACCAGATATTTACCAACAAATGGTCAGTGCTAAATAAAATAAAATCAAAGATTTTTAAAAGAATTGTGTGACAAAACAAGGCATACTTGGCTAGCAATAGCGTATTAAGGTCGTTTTTCAGTCATACTAAGCTTGTGTTGAAGTCTACGGCTACTCAAACCATGATTGGCCCAACCTCGATTTAAAATTAAAAAAGACTTCCTCGGTTCTGCAAGGAAGAAAACCCCACACCAAAAGCCCACCCTACGCCAGAAGGGTAGTCCTTTGTAACTTTGGCGCGGCAGACCTAAAACATTGCTTTACTGAAGCTCAAATAGCTGTAAAAGATGCCTTAAAAGGTCGACACTATCGAGAATAAGGTTACAAAATGGCAAAAAACTTCATATTGGTGAAAATATTTGGCATAAGAATAGGTCAAACTGCTTAAAAAAACACAAAAAGGTCATATTTAGCCCAATAAGGTCACAATCGTTTTAACCAAAGATGTAGAAGCAAAATTGGCGGGTGAACGTGAAAAGCGTTTTTTTTTTTGCACGTGAATACGTGAATTGGCAAAATTTTGTGCGTGAATACGTGAATTGGTCGACTGGGGAGGGGGGGGCTCTTGAATGGTGTCAACTATTTGTATATATGTGAGCGTGCCCAGTGTAATGACTTCAGATATTTGACGTCAATGGAACCTGGTACACTAGAGCCCAATCCTCTTTTACACAGCTTTTGGTGCAAGAATTTATGGGTGCATACCAACAAAATATCAGTTTGGGTCAGGCAGGTTGTGATTGATGGGAAAAAATAATACCAGAAAAATTCTTTACCTGGCTTGGATTAAACCAAAATTAGTTAACGAATACTTGCATGTCTTGAAACTTTTACATCCCAATTGGTAATTTTATTTTATATTTGAATTCCTTTTTCACTATAACGAAAATACATAGTCAGGTAGAATTAGATTCATACATAGACAATATTCCCAACGAGCTCAAACTTGAAAAGTAGATTTATAGTAAGATACTGAGAATTTTGTACCCAACTCATAAAGGGCCAAGAATATTTCAAAGGTTTGATGTTAATTACAAAGTAAAAAGTATGTATAACTTTTTGCAAGAACTATTACAAATTTTTGGAGGTGACGAATAAGAGGGATAAGACTGTTTTAGAAGCTATGTCATCAAACTAGCGATGACACTGGCATATCGATTTCCCTTTGTTCTTCGTCGGGCAGGGAGGGTTCGCTGTTGTGGTTCGTCTCTGCATGAATGTTCAATGTCGTCGATCTCATTGGTTTCTTCGTTATTGTCTTCATCAATGTCGGTGTGTTGGAATTCTTCCAAAAGGCGTCTTTCGAATTCTGTCGCAAGCGAAGAAATCTCGAAGATAGCTCTCGTCAATTGGTACCGATAGCGGCCTTCCTCCACAACCACTTGCATGCCGATGGTGACAACGTTTCCATTAGCATCACATATGGCTTCCCGATATGGCTGACTACCTCCTTCCCATTCAGTAGCCTTTTCAAAAACGACAATATCAACTTCCTCAGTTTCGGCTTGCACAAGGAAATTGCCAACGATTTTGGTGGTAGGATTCAATTGTTCTAATTGATAAGACCGTGAAAGTTGGATGGCATTAAATGGATAGCCATCAGTACCACGAAAAGCAACGATTTCTCCGGTAGTGAACGGGAACGGGTTTGTTTCATCGGAATCCATCGTTTGACAAGGAAGCTCTTCAACTCTCGAAACTGTATTTAGTAGGTTCCCGATAACGCGGCGTGAAGCATGGGTACCTAAAATTGTCAGTGGTGTTCCAAACCTTCGCTTACTGAAACCTCTTAACTTTCGCATTGGTCTGGATTTCAAAGCGCGGTTTTCACTTCTTTAAAGTGAGAAATATGGTCATCGTTCACATCAAGGTTGATTACCCTGAACATTAAAAGTCATATAATCAAAAAAACATTCGACTAATCTTGTTGTAAAGCACTTGGACTTCATTTGTTCCAATAGATCTTCCTCGTCCATGTGGTGAAAGTATTCGTTAAGAAAGTCGATGCCGGTTGACAGGGTATGGTAAGCTGCTTGAGCTGTTTGTGATGCCATAGAACCATGCGTGACATCCATGGCCAGCGGAGTGGATCAGACCGGGTCACAGAGACGGGGTTGTGAAGTACATTTAAGCCTCCTTATTTCGGCTAGCATTTCTTAGAAAATGGCGGAAACCAAAACAAAAATTATTGCACACTTGGAATGAATAGACACCACACAGAAATGCGGATGAAATCTTGGGCTACTAGTATGTGTTACAGAGATGAATACGATCTATTTGAAAATCAGGGGGTGTCACCCTACCTAAAAAATCGGAAAAATGAAGATTCAATTTAGAATATTGCTCAGAAATTTAGATTCTCAAAATGATATCTTTATTTACAAAAAATCAAGTCAATCATACAAAATTTTAAGAATACCAAAAACCAATAAATAATACGTAAACAATAATACAAAATTTTCAATTATAAAATATGATTCAGACTGTCGCAAAAATGCCTGCCATACTCTACTTGTCCGCTATTACTTCGCTTATCTGCAAAAAGTTTTTTAATGTTTTACCAATTTCTACAAAGATTTTTAGAGGACTTTTTTATTCTTGATAGGCGTGGTGGTGCTGGTCAAAACCCGGCTGTTTTCGGGTGCTTCCGTTAAAAAGTATAAATCTTGAGGTATAATAAAGAGTTGACACAATATCTATGTTTCAAGCACCAATCATCAGTGAAATGAGATGCGTTAAATTTTTTGACGTCACATTTGAGCGTCATCAGGTTGTTCAAAGATATCAAGAAGATAGACCCTGACTTGAGCATATCAAGAATTAAACACCCTCTTTCGTTATTTTGCTATGCTATAATTTTTTAACCTATCACGAACAGAGTTAATTGATTAAAGTATGCAACATTGAAGTGTTTTCATAGTTACTATATTTTTTCCAAGCTTAAGTAACAAATTATTGGGTATAACGGAAAGAATGTTTCTCGCTAATAAAGCATGGTATGTTTATTTCAAATTTCATTTGTTTCATGTGCTCGAAGCTTTATAGCCTTCTTCCAAAGATATTATTTCACTCTTTCACTCATTTTCTCACTCAGGACATCCCGCCATGACGGCACCATCTTTGATGACGTCACTTGTGAAATCAACAGGGTCACCGTTAATTTCGACTTTGCTGATGCAGCCTTCGAATGGTTTGTAGTCAGATGGTTGAAGATCAACTGAAATGGAGAAAAGAATTATAATTAATTGCAACCTAGACTATGCTATAGTCTAAGACGAGTTTCATCTAAAGAGGAACAAGACGACTTAAAGTCGAAAATTTCGCATAATATTTGAACATCAACGACGAAGACGCGTGAAACGTGACTCCTGCAGCATTATGGATTTTGAATGAAGCGTTACACAAAATATACACATTTTATTGTACACAAAGGTCGTAGATACCCTTTTCTTATGAAAAATCTCAATACATTAAAAACAAAAAAAGATTCCTAAACACAGGGAGTAAGGACCTTTCTCGCAATTTTATTTCATAATACTGCGCATGCGTAATTTTCAACCGGTAGTGGATATTTAATGGCTAGAACCAACTCAAATAATCTGGGAGGGGTGGACTCACTTTTTCAGTCGGGGTTGTGGAGGGCCAAATCCATTTTTTTGATTGGACGAAAATGTGACGTTCTTTAGTGACGTATTGTGACGTTCTTTAATGACGTATTTGTCGCTTATTGGGTCACTACCAGTTAGGGTCAGGGTTGGACTCGAGAGTCACAACTGAGTGCCCTGGACCCATTTAGAGTCACTTTAGGGTCAATTGGACCCACTGACAAAATTGAAAAACTTCGTTTTAGTAAGATCTTAGATTGCTGCGAATAAGGTCCTTTCTTCCCCTCATATCAAGTTCTTTCTAAGGGGGGGGTTTCCCGGTACCCGATTCCGTAATTCCACCAATTTTTTCTCCAATTTCCGTCAAACCGTCTTAAATTGAACCAAAATTCCGTCACCGAAAATTCCTTGAAATTCAATATTTTTGTCGAAAATTCCGCAAATTTTGAAAATCTTTTACCAATTCCGAAATTCCGCAAATTTTTTTGCTAAATTCCGTTTTTCCGCACTAAAATTGTCTAATTTTCCGTCTCCGTTAGAGAACCCAATTTCCGTAATTCCGTCTAAATTTTCGCCAAATTCCGCCACTCCGTCCGAAAAAAGGGCCGATTCCGCTCCTCCGCCAACCATGAAACCCCCCCTTTAAAGCGTGTGTTAGATAAAGATTTTTGCATCTGGGGGTGCCAGAGATCAAAAACTAGCGAGTTTATGTATTTCCACGGCGGTGTAGAGTGACTAAAGCGATTTGGAACAAACCCGCAGTTTTGACCTGTAAAATCGAGGACGGTAAAAGTGCAGATTTACCGTCGTCCTCAGCTGCTGATGGTCAGGATCTATCCAAAATTAGATTTATTATAGATACTGTCTCCGTCGCAGAAGAAAAACACATAATACACAAACTCTGATATTCGGCCGGCCGCCCATAGTAAAACTCTATCCTGTGTTTCAGTTGAATAGTAATTTCCATACGTCAGGGTTTGGTTCTTGTAAAGAAACCTATAGTTAAAAAGCGAATTTTATTACTCTCATCATTAAAACTGTTATCACTTTTCAATTTAGCTTGAAAACTCAAGCGATCGTGCAAAATTCTTTTGTTCCCAAAGTGATTTTTTATAATAAAAACATAAAGTCTGTCTCAAAATAATTTGCAGCTGGAGACAAAAATGACTGTAACTTTTGATCGAATTCGAATCAAGTTGCGATTTTGTGCTCGTTAAAAAGATATTTGTGAGTGGAATATTATCAAGTAAAAAATTTGGACAAAAAAAGGAAAATGAAAATGAAAAACGAAGAAGAAAAAAATCAATTTCTTCTCCAGGGGAATAAGGCGGGTTCGTGGAGGTCAAAATTCTTGCAACGTTACAAATCATTTTCAGAAGCTCGTTTTGGGCTCAAACGAAGCGTATAACTAATTAGAATAAGATTCAGTCTAGGCAGATGTTTTTTCATTTTGAAATTTTGCGTAATTCGCAAAAATCCTCAATTTTGCGCTATTTTGATGACGTCATAAAAATTGAAATCCAAATAACTTTTGATAGAATCATCAAAAAAATTTCAAACTTTCACCAAAGGTGCATTTCAATGCAAATTTTGCAAATCTAATCACTACAGAAAGAATCAAAAATGAAGAGCAATATTACCATATTAATGTCTAGTAGACTGTAAAAATATACATGTTTACTTTTGACGAAATCCCAAGAAACCTTCCAAGTATAATTCAAATGATTTTCTTTCAAAAGAATTATTCTACATGATTTTCAAATGCCTAACAATAATTGTTAAACTATTAATTAGGGTAATGTTACTTCAATGGAATGGACAAATCTTTATGTTATGATTTTGTATCACTGGCTCTTTTTTAAAAAATTTTGAAGACATAACTGAGTTGTGTTTTCAGCGACGCGAAAATAGTATCAACTTTGAACTTAATTAATCCAAGATCTTGAATTGTCGTCATGATTCTTTTCTCTGTGTTGATTGGGCGCTGAA
This sequence comes from Clytia hemisphaerica, assembly GCF_902728285.1. Lineage (NCBI taxonomy): Eukaryota > Metazoa > Cnidaria > Hydrozoa > Leptothecata > Clytiidae > Clytia > Clytia hemisphaerica. The sequence continues at coordinate 15,943 of NW_027103399.1, forward strand.
TAGAATCTGGATTGGTCGGCACATGTATGT
>NW_027103400.1:0-2615 GCF_902728285.1 Clytia hemisphaerica
TCTTGTTGTATACAATGATACAATACAATTTTGAAGCCTTCAAGATGATGCAATGCAACATGCTCCATCCCACCAAAACACTCTCCCGTATCTCCACCCCATTTTTCTTTTAATAACATTTGTTCTTCTCTCACTTTTGTCCCTGGGACAATGGAGCAAAATCGATTCGAATCAATTTTGCTCCATTGTCTCAGGCAGGGACAAAATAGGCGTGTCTTTTGGGTATTTCCCTCACTTTTTATCCCATGAAACAAAAAAAGAAACCATGAGACACGCACTTTTTTTCTTGTGTTGGTGGGATGGAGTATTTTGCATTGCACCAATAGGAAAAACTTCTCGTGTCCCCAAGCCTTTACAGTGTATCCAACTAAAAGAAAACCCTTGTAGTGCGTTCTATCAAAAGTACACCCTTGTTACAGTGCATTTCGAGGGTCTCGAAAAACTTATAAATAAGGGCAGCACATGCCGCGGGGGGGGGGGGTGGTTCGGACCATGTGAGCGCCCCCCCCCCGGAACTTGTTCTTAATAATGACCATATCGAAGCATATTTTGTTTTGAAGTTTGTTCTTATAAAATAGACACCAAATGACACCGTAATTTATACCCTAAGAAATCTTGAAAACTTTTCTCATTTGTTCATAATAAGAAGTCGCGTTCATAATGTACATTTAAGACTGATGTGCGCAAACATAAACAATGTAATCTTTAATCACTATTTTTAATCTTTTAAAACTTTCTTACGTTATTAAAGGTTTTTTAAAGCCCAATATATGATATGAGCCCTCCGAATGCATTTGGGATGGGTCCTACCCACGAAGGAGTAGGAATCACGGCGCTGACAGACACTGCGACTTGACAGACGCGAGCTGCCAAGCCATGGCGTATACCATGACACTCGAACGACACTGGGAGAGCGATGCTAACACGAGGCCGAACCTTATGAGTGCCACGGCACGTCACAATGTCCTCGACAATGTCTGTCTAACGTGAAGGGCGGACCCATATCAGATCGGGCGGAGATTTTATGAAATGAAATGAAAAGGATACACTTTCACTGCGTTCCGTTACGGTGTCAAGAAGAAAGTGTAGACGTGTGACATACAAGGAGTTTTTCATTCAGGGGTAGTGTACTGCACTGTAGCTGTAGGAACCAAGAAGTTCTGTTTTATTTGTAACTTTGTTTTTTTTTATTTTGTCATTTGATTTTTCGAAAAGATATAGATCTCAACTAAACGAACTTTTCGAAAACAAACCCAATCATTTTTTCTACTTTGGTTAAATTTCGGTGCGGTGGCAAGAAGTGAGGTTATTTATGCGGGAAAAAAAACTGAAAAAACGGGCGGTAAACGGAGACGGCGAGTTAACTTTTTGACCCCAACCGTTTGAGACTGTTTGTCGTTTCTGTAGACTTTGCGTAGGTGTTCTCAAACAGTCAGGTATTATTTTCAAAATACCAACAATCCATTCCATGCTTCGAAAAAAGATGGCGGACAAAAAAGATGAAAGGATGAGAGATAAATCGAAAGTGCACTCTGGTAGATCTGGGAAGAAACTAAATGAGCAAGAAATATGTGTAGGAGAAGAGTTAAAGATTGCAGTAAGTGTTGCAGTTGATCGCTTTATTAATGATGAAGCCCAAACTGAGCTTGAGTTCCCGTCCTCGTTGACAGCAAATGAAAGAGCTTACGTTCATCGATATTGTAAAGATCTTGGACTCATAACCAAAAGTAGAGGCAAAGGGAATAAAAGATATCTAACCATTTACAAAGTAGCTGAAAAATCAGTTACAGTTAATGGAAGACTCACTTTATCAAGAAGCAGTTCTGGGATAATCAATTCTCTTTTGCAAGATCTTCCAGTTACAAGCAGAGATAAACATGAACTTTCTGGTCAAAAACTGCACAAGGGAATTGTCAATGAGCAAAATAAAATTTTGGCTCGTGAGAACAGATTAGTTTTGGGAAACGCACCTCATATTCCACCAGATGCTAAAGAAACTGACCTGAAAAAGAAAGCAAAAGATTTACCAATTTATCAATTCAAAGATGCCATTGTTGATGCAGTTGCCAAGAATCAAGTTGTCATGATCGCTGGTGATACTGGATCTGGTAAAACAACACAGGTAAATATAATGTGACAAGTTTACTGAGGGCAGAAATCAGGGGCTGCAATTACCCTTGCAGCTGCGGACACACTGTCCAAGAAGAAGGTACAAATCATGCACCATGCCAAAAATGGCTTAAAATAAGGTTTTTGTAATAACTTGCCCAAATTACATCAAAAATTTGGGAAAATCTCAGAAAACTTCTATATTAATATTAGAAAGGGTAAAAGATGGTTAAAATCACTTGACAGGGGGTTAAATGGCCCAAATATGGCTAATTCGTTGTTCAGGCAAAAAGATTGTCCTAAAAACCAGGCGTAGTTAATCGATATAATCGATAATTGGCCCAGCGCTAGCGATAGGGCCTTTCATTTGCAACTCTGTCCGTCCTTCCGTCCTTCCTTCCGTGTGTCTGTCTGTCCTTTTTTAGAGAACCGGCGCTTTTACCAGTACCACACTTTTTGCCGTATGGACAGGGAAAAGCTTGCTAAAGTCGGGTACTGGCTAAAAA
>NW_027103401.1:0-223573 GCF_902728285.1 Clytia hemisphaerica
CCGATTAAACTCTCAAATTTATCGCAACAACTTCTCCAAAAAAGATTCCACACAATTACAAGGATACACGTGACTACTGAACCCACGAAATCATTTTCTGGACCCACGAAATCATTTTCCTGACCCACAAAATCATCTTCAGGACCCACGTCATTTTTTTCTTCAGGACCCACGTAATTTTTTTCAGGACCCACGAGCTACCCACGAGGGCACGAGACGCACGTAATTAATCACACTCTTACTTCCTACATAGGTTGTATGACACACGTGGATTGAAAGTAACGTTTACCGCAAGATTTTGAGAAATTTACCACGCCATAATTGAAACCTGCCTGGTAAAGGTTATCAAAATTTTAGTCTTCGGTTAATTAGCGAGGAAAGGAGTTGTAAAAATTTACCTTGCTTTCGGAGCGAATGTTAGATTTCGAGAACAAACGTTGGTGGACCATCTTCTGTAGAGATTCTAATTCTTTTCGGTAATGGTCTCTGTCATCTTCCAAATTACGAATCAAATATCTTAACTGGTCTGGCGACTGTAACAAAAAGTAAATGAGAACCTCACAAAACTGACAATATGATCAGACTTAAAAAGATAAGATGTTAGTTTTGATTGCATTAACATAGGATAAGGAACAGACTATAACATATTATACATAACAAACAATGTTTGGTTAACCTACCTTTTTAGGAAGCATTCCTTTTGATATTTTGACTCGTTCCAATTCCATGGCTAGCTCTCTTTCTAGAAACAACACACAACATAATAAGACACATTGACAATAGCATGTGTAGGAGGAGGATAGTACTTCAAAGTTTAGGTGTTTGGATTGCTTGAAAACGCAATTAAAATACAACAAATGATACCAAAAGGATCATTAAAATTACCTGCGACCGTCAGTCGTGCATTTTTATCAGCTAATCGTTTCTTTTCTTTTTCACATTTCTCATACAAATGAAGTAGATTATCTTTATCGATGTTCATGTCTTTGTGGGCGATATTCATATGTTCAATCTCTTCAATTAATCCATCTCGTTCCTCAAATTTATAGAGTAAAAATTCTGAATAAGAATTGTTGAGATCCTAACTTCCTAAACATAAACGTCGAATCAGGGGTGCTACCAAAGAATTGTTATGAGTTATATGTTGGACGGTGAAAAAGAATGCGGCTATTATATTTTGATTTTTGTTATGAGTTATAAAACTAATTGTCTGATTAGAGTAATCCTTTATCAGATTATTATTTGGCACTCTTTAATTGAAGACGAAAGACGAAAATTGTGTATGTAATATGATACCTTTTTTAAATTATGAAGATTGGATTGCAAATCCACAATCCTTTGTTTCTGTTCATCCACTTCGTTTTGCAGTGAAAGCATTTGGCCGTCGACCTCGTGATCATTCTTCTGTTTTTCTTTACCAAGATTTTGGTACACTTTGTCCATAGCTGCAAGCTCTGTGCATAATTCATCATTTCGCTCTTGTAGATTCTTTACTTTCTCTGTACTTTCTTTCTTCGACAGTTCGAAATTTGATATCTTCTTCTCCAAATCTTGATTTGCTTGTTGTAAATAATCAACCTATGATTGATAAATCACCAGAAAATAAAGCAATTAACCATTTTTTTTCAGAAAAACTGCACCAAACCAGTCCAAGCAAAACTAGGTAATGAGTAGAGCCAGTAGCGTAGGCAAGAGGGGCGAAAAACCTGTGTAGGAGAGCAGATTTTTATGACACAGTAATTATCTTTTTATATTATGAATAGATAATTACTGTCATAAAACTCTGCTCTCCTACACAAATTTTGTGCCCCTCCTGTCTATGTTACTGAGAGCAATGATGAAAAATGAACCCCCCTAAATACACCATACCTGTATATTGAGGTGTGAAAGAACTTTATTATTACTGCTTTTCTTCACTTCTTTGACGACAGCTTCAACAGGACGACCACCATCCAACTGTCGGTTCAACCTCTCAATTTCTCGCTCACGACTTTCAACCTGTCAAGACAAAAATCTTAAATTATGATATCAGTTAAAAATATAATTGAAAATCTTGCAAAAGTAAATATATTCCTATCAAAATTATTGATTATTAGCAAATTGTATCATAAATCTTGCATATAGGGCAAAAAAACTGTTGGACAGTTAAATACCATCAAAGTTTTCTAGTGAACTAGAGATTTAGTTAATCCCCCGTTATCAACAGAAATGAAACATACCTTCATACAGAGGTCAGAAAAATAAGCCAAGTTTTTTTTATTTACCTTCAATTTACAAAATTTAAAACATACGAAAATTATTGACTATGGAAATTATATGAAAAATGATTTTTATTAATTTCATCTCATGAAAATTTCAGTAAAAAGAATGTCACAAAACATCAACCATAAAATAGAGTTAACTCAACAAAATAACAAGTACCTGTTTCTTATAAAGTTTGCACTGTTTATCCAATCTACTATTGACACCTTGAAGATCAAAAATCTCTTGTTTGTAATTTTGCATTTGATTATCAGCAACTGTCAATAAATCAACAACATAAGGGTCTTCGACCTGAATTTTGGAATCATTTGCAAAGGTTGTAGAAAAACTAGGCTGTGGCAAAGTACTTTCAAGGTCCATTCTCTGTCTCCTAAATGGGATATTCTTTCGACGTCCACCAGGAGTTTCCACAACGGCATTCATATTTCGTTCCTCAAGGGTTAGTATATGCTCACTCTTCAATTTGGCTTCCTTTTCCATATTCTTAATGGTGTAAACATATTGAGTATTCAGAAATTTCAAATCTTGATTTTCATTTTCAAGTTTGTTGACAGCTGATTTCATTTCCAATGCCAACTTGTCAATTTCATCTTTGCATTTGATGACATCTTTATGTAAGTCATTATTTTCTTTAACCAATCTGGCATTGTCATTTTTGTATGGCTCACTCAAGTCAGTCAGACTTTCATCTAATCTTTGTGGGCGCGATTTATAGTTTTTGAAGCTTTCAGTTGTATGCACTAGATCACTGAACAGTTTCTCAACCAAAGGTACAGCCTCGATAACCAAAGTTGCCGATAACCTAACTGATCGAGTCGTTTTCTTAGTGTTGTAAATTTTCTATCAGGCATTTTTGCTCACATCTAAATTGAAAATTAAAAAAAACTGTTAGTGTTAGATTTTCCTTTATAGGGTATACCAGGGTAAGACACATTCATTTGACTTTCACAAACAATTATTATCACACCATGATATATTTCACTGTGTATAATAAAATTTCATTGCCATTGTTTGAAGGAGCAAAAAAGAGAAAGTAGAGACAAACACTTGCTTATTATCGAAATAAAACCTACCATTCACCAAAATCAATTCCCATTGAAATCAAAAAAATTTTGTCACCATGTCCGTGTCAAATTAGAGGTACAGTACCAGGAAAAGCTGTTTTGCATCTCTTTTAACTATTTTTTCCCAATCGAAATGCCGGGTTTGAAAAAATCTTTATCTAATTTTTGAGCATCCCTGTCTCAAAAGGTAGAAAAGAAAATAAGCGGTCAGACTGGGTCCACCCTTGTTTTAATGAACCTTTGGATTAAAAACTGAAGAAAATCTTTTCCGTTCATAGAATTGAACGTGAGGATTAAGCATTATACATTACACATTATGCACAAGGCCTTTGGCACCTGGGTGAGAATTGGACCAAGCCTGATGTCTGATACAAAACTTCATAGCTAAAACTTAATCCCAAGACTCCCCCTGAAAAGGGGAGGAAATACTTGAAGCTGACCCTTAAAATAGCTTTGGAAAAATCATACTATTTAACAGCATCTGTTCATACACTTTCATACAGCATTCTTGAATGCAGTTAAAAAAGAGAAATAGTAAAAAAAGACTAATGTAACGATCAAGAATTGCCTTTTAGGGAATTTTTTTTGGATTTTTTTTAGGGGGGTTGTCCTGTGGGTAATTGTCTGGGGGCAATTGTCCTGGGGGTAATTGTACAAAAATCAGAAAAAACTAATGATGAAATCTCAAGAAATTGTCTGACCCCTAATTTCCAGGAGATTATTTTATATTTATTATCCAAAGTTTATTATCCAAAATTTCAAGTAGGTTAGTGAAAAAAGTTTGTCAATAGTATTGACAATACGTCCCTCGCCTTGTACAATTTTTTTTTGGTAGCCCATTCTTTTGTCTTTCATAAAACACAGCAGTTGGCAGCAGTTATACCTAGGGGACAAGATAATTTTTATCCAATTTGTACTGGTTGAGGAAAAGTGATGTATGTGGAGTAATTTGTTTTGAGTTAATGAACGGCGTATTAAAAAATACACCATTTCTCTTTCGCACTAAGTAGGCTTTTAAATCGAAATATGCGACTTGCTATTTGTTAATCCCATCAGGCGATAGGCGGTTAGGTGGCAGGCGTTCTCTAATTCTCCAATCGACGTCCGGTCATTTTGAATGAAAACAAAAAAGTTAAAAAGGGCACGCTATCTGTGAAAGTTATTGTGACATGTTATGACAGAAAGTATGATTGATAAACTTGGTGGAGTTAATAAAAAACAAATTTGTTTTCAAAGAGATTTAACATTATTATAAGTGAAGATACAGGCCAGATATGTAACAGTCCCATGTTTTGACCAATTGTTTGAAGTTAGAGCAGTTGACGGTAACAATCGAATTTGGAGAATCAAAATTTTAAAAAGTTTGTAAGTATGTACTTTCTTAACAACCCTTTGAAGACTCGATAACCATTGAGTTCTTTGATTGTGATTGATTACTTTCGATAACTTCAATAACCAAATGATTACTTCGATAACTAATTACTATCATATGGGTAAAGGCCACATTTTTGGTACACTGTCCATTCCATTACGTTTTTAAACTTATTCCGGTCAGAAATCAAGCCAAAGTACTCAAAACTTTTAACTTTTTTGTGTTCTATGATAAGATGCCCCTTTAAAAAATATAATGTGACTATCTATAAATGATTTCTGCACCTTTGAGGTCCCTTTGAAGTCCAAATATCTCAATTTTTCTTTAATAAATAATAAAAAATTGAACTTGATCTTAATTTTTTTTTCTCTCTGGCACTAGGGCATAAAACCTACTCAAAAAGTTAACTTCATTCACATTATCCCCCAGCATCAGATTTAATCATGATATCGTGTATCTATTGCCCAGCAAGCAAATTTTTCTAAAATGCACAGTTTGGTACCCTGATCTTGTCCCTTCCGTTACGCTAGTTACTTTTAGTCAAAATTACCTAGTCAAGTTTACTTTTTGGGCCTCTTCTTGTCAGTTTATCATTGGGATGTTCCTAGATTCTATTTTCATGCGCTCATCTAATTTATAAGCTCAGTTTTTTCAAAAATTGTGCCTGACATGGGAGATGGTCACCAAATTTGTCCCTTTCGTTACGCATGTATGATTTGGAATATTTAGTCAACTGATTCGCAAGAATGATTTTCCTTTGGTGTAGTTTCTATACCCATAGGACTACTTATTTTCACAAAAGCATTTCTGAACTAGAATTTGTCTCATGGAGATACTGTGAAGTGAATCTTGTTGTCCCTTCCGTTAGGCAATTACTTTTTTATTTTCTGGTTTACGGAATCGCCGACGTTTTTTTTGCAAAAATTAAATAAAAATAAAATTGAAATTCATAGAAATTTTATTTATTTTTGCACTTCCGATTCTGTTTAATCTGCCATGAAATGGATTTTTTTAGAAAACTTCATTTTATAAGAGCAGGAAAGGAAGATAAATGGGTATAAAAACAGTTATCTCTTTTTCCCAATATGCTTTCTCCAATGGCGCTCAACACAATTTTCCAGCTGAAAAACTTTCTTTGATTTTCTGCTGTGTATGTAAGTTTCCTCAAAACACATTTTATTTTCTCCAACATTAAAGTTTGAAAACAACAATTTTATTTTTATTTTTTTTCCATCCTCCGCTCCAAAAGATCATCTCCAAATGTCTGTAAACCAGAAAATAAAAAAGTACTTGCCTTACGCGTTACGGCATTTTTTTATAAATGCTAATATAATAAAAACTTTGAGACTTTTTTTTTTTTCTTTTCAAAACTAAGGTATTTGAAGACATTGCAATGTGTTTCAAGCTGAAAAGGTTTGAAACACTTCAATGACATTTGATGAAAAATAAGCAGAAAAGTGTCCCTTCTGTTACGCTTTTATCATTTAATTGATATTTTATGATAATATTTATCATAGTAATCATAGTTTTGGTAGATTTGTTAGACCCTTTGATTAGCTTTCTTCTATTATACCCAAAAAAGATGTTCCATTGTTAAAAATAAGTTACACAAAATACACTCTACAGTCAACTTGAAAAATATTTATTCAAATTTTATCAGTGGAATTGATTCAACAACTCTGAAGAAGCATTTTCCAATAAATGTCTTTCTTGAAATTGCAATATAGGGAGAAAAACCTAGTCTCCATTGGTTTATTGATAAGGGTTAAAAACTTGACTGGGTGGAAATTAGAGCTACAAACCTTTTATAAAACAATGTTATTGAGGGGCACGCAATTGACTATCATGGTAGAACCATTACTTAATACAAATAAATAAGTTTAGAAGCTTTTTGAGGATAAATATTTTTTAGTGTAACGGAAGGGACAGGTGTACCAAAAATGTGGCCTTTACCAATATAATATAATCTTTAAGATAAATGCAATGAAAAATGAAACTTTTCCATGTTTCACTTTTTTGCACCTATTCTTCAAAAAGAAAATATTCAAGACTTTAAGTTCTTCTTTTATTCAATGATTTTTTACGCCACTTTGTTGACAATCTAACTCTTGCATCAAATTCTCGCTTTCTTCAGTAAATTGAAGATGAGAAAAAACCTAAGCCACGGATCACGGATTGAAACAAATACATGAAGGGTGGGATTTTACAGCCGCCCGTCGTGCAAGGCACTAAAGGCCACGGGTGCCAAAAAGAAGGACTGTTGGAAATGCGGCAACCTCATTGGTGGAAATTTGATAAACAGCTGTGAAAGAGCGCTGGGAAGCAATCAGAAGAGACCACTTTCGTTTTTATTGCAGATTTCTATAAAAACTTCTCTCAGGGATTACTTGTCAATGTACATGTACACATGTGTTCTGTCAACTTGTCAGCATTGTATTGTTGTAAAGGAAAAGATAATAAGAGGTAAGACTAGCCTAGTTTCTAATCCTGATATAGGAGTTTATATTTAGATTGACAAAAAAAGCGCCAGCCATAAGATTGACCCCCTTATTTTCCAGTCAGGGAAATCCCTCAATTGCGGTAGTTATTTTCTACTGTGATTGCGGTACAAACGTCACTTTTACATTTTTCATATACCGCAATTGCAGTATATTCAAGAAACAGAATTCATAATTCAAGGAGAAAACAGGCAATTTTTGTACATAATTGATCATAATCTTTTTAACGCACAGACAAAATATTTTTCCGTAGATCAGATTCTTTTAATAAAGAAAAGCTTTCTTCTCGTTCGATTTTTTACAGTCGATGTTTGTTTATCTTTCTATATGTAGCTGTTGTAGGCTAACCCCAAATAAAAACTACCGCAGGCGCAATTGCAGTATATCGCAATTGAGGGATTTCCCTGACTGTTTCCCCACATTTTCCCCCACCATTTTGTGTGCCTTGACCCTTTGGGTTTCCTCAAGTAAAACTCATATCACGAATTCTGATTGGTCGGAGAAAACGAAAGTAGTTTTCGCATGTGAATTGTGTGTGTTAATTGGGCAAGATAAACTTGATTTCAGATTATTTTGACGTGTTACTACAGGAAACATATTCAATAAAATGAAAGGTATATAATCTAAGGTAATCGAAAAGTAATCGCAATGATTAAACAAAGTGAAAATGGTCAAAGAAAATGCCATAATCTGGAGTCAAGTGAGTATTCTATCACCGATAAAATTGATAGGTTGTCACTGACCACCTTCGATTATTATCGATCATTATTGATTACTTCGATCACAATCGAACGTTTGATTGGTACCGTCGTCTGGGCCCAGTTGTTCAAAAAGCAATTAGATTAAGATTAGATTAAGAGCCGATTACCGCTAACCATGATTAATTTTAGATTTGTTATTCCCACAACTTGCTAGCGTTGTTCAAAACTTGATTTACTAATCTGAGGGGTTTTCCCGAAAAAAGCAGACCTTGAAGCGCAATTCGAGCAAAATCGAATGCGCCGGGGTTTTCCCTTGTTTCCAAAACAAAAACAAAAACCCCAAAAAAAATTCTAAAATTACCAAAACTCAAATAAAAATGGAGAATGCAAATGAGAAGAAACCAAGAAAAGTTCACAAGAAAACCGAACTTCTCAGCAGATGAAACACGAGTCCTACTGGACTCATACGAAGAATTCAAAGATATCCTAGAAGGAAAATTTCAAATGCTCTAACACAACAAAACAAGAATGAATCATGGCAAAAAATAGCCAGCAACGTTAATGCTGTTGGGGTTACCCCTCGTATGATTGCTAGTATACAAACCAAATTTAAAAACATTAAATCTGAAGCAAAGCTGGTGTATAACAAATTCAAGAGACATCAAAATGGCACTGGTGGTGGTCCTCCACCAAAAGAACCGTCCTCGTCAGACCAGAGAATAATGAATTTATTCGAAGGACGTCCCTCTTTTGAGGGCCTTATGGTTTTGCAACAAACGCACATGAAACTGGTAAGTTTCCTTGTTTTTTTTATAAATCCGTACGATACTTTAGCGCTCGGCCACCCACGCTAAAACTCATCGAACGTTATCGTAATTAGAACAAAATCGAATATTAATTGAATGTAATTGACAATCAATCGATTGCGTTCGAGTAACAGTACTGTTACTCGAACGCAATCGAACACAATTCACACAATTCAACACAACCAGGAATTGACCGTTCGATTGAGATTCGATTACGTTCGACAATCGAATCGCAATTATTCGATCGCGTTCGATTACGTTTGATTGGTTCGATTGACACCGTCTGGCAATCAGAAAGAAGTGTTTCTACCCAGACGTCCGCGCTTGATAGGATTGATCATTGGAATGGCTCGATGAAGGATCGATATGTGATCGATGGATTACTTAACGATCCGGATGGGAGATCGATGGAAGATTCAGCCATTTAAAAGTCTTGAGTATCGATCCTTCGTTGATCCATTATCGAGCTAGTATTTCAATCGAGTATATCGATTCGTCATTGATCGTTAATCGATTCGTCATTGATCGTTAATCGATTTGTCATTGATCGTTAATCAATTTGTTATCGATCGTAAATCGAGTATGAGTCGATAGGGTCGATAAGATCGATGATGATGATAGATCGATCGAATAATTGCCGGACTGACCGAAATTGCAATTACATAAATTATTGTGGAAGTGAACGCTTTCGACGAATGTTTGGGAAATCAAAAAGACAACTTTTGTGAGAATGTTGAGTTTTGTTTATATGGCAGTTTGTGATGGACTGATGATAGATCGATAAATAATCGATAACTAATCATAAGCTTAAAAAAATCTTGAGTATCAATCCTCCATCGATCTCCCATCCGGATCGTTAAGTAATCCATCGATCACATATCGATCCGTCATCGAGCCGTTCCGATGATTGATCCTATCGAGCGCGGACGTCTGGTTCTACAAAAAATTGTAGAAACTTTTGTCCAAAACTACCCGTATTGTTATAAAGACAATATCAGTAAAAAGACAAAGGTTTAATAGAATGGAATAAACTGATAGTAACTTAACGTAATATATGAGAAAGACATGAAGTTTTACCAAAATCAGAAGCCAAAATTGAAAATCAGGTCAAAATCACTGATCACAATCATCCGTACATCCATCCATGTTTTGAAAATTCGGCGCTTTAAATTTTTTGTCTCGCTTGATTTTGCCTTTCTCTAACATGAAGTGTTTAGAAGTCTTGAACAAGCGAGTTAGCTAATTGAAGCTGATGATAAAACCCCAGATCGGAAAGACTTTGTACACAAATTTGATTAAAATGAAAGTCTTATAGGTGATAACGTAGGGTCTGCATTTAAGACAAGAAAGCGATTGTGAAAATAAGATTCGGGTCTGCACTTTAATAAGAAGCTTTCCCACGTGAAAAATATTGATCTATAAAAACTATCTTTGGTTCGATTGGTGTGTACTGCTGGCTGGCGAAATAAATTACTCCACCAAATTCTTTTTACAATGCCGAAATCCAAAAGGAACAAAGTTGTTTCCTTGAGTAAGACAACTAAGAAAGGGTTTGAATTGAAGAAAGATTTAGTCTCCCAAATTCAAGCTTGCTGTGATGAGTTTGCGTCGTTATATATTTTTTCGGTCGAAGATATGCGAAACCAAAAGCTAAAAGATGTCAGACAACACTGGAGAACGAGTAGATTCTTCTTTGGAAAGAATAAAGTGATGACAATAGCTTTGGGACGAACAAAGGAAGACGAGTACAAAGAAAACCTGCACAAAGTTTCAGAGCAACTCAGTGGTAATGTTGGTCTTATGTTCACAAATGAGCAAGATCATAAAGTGAAAGAATGGTTCAGCTCATTCACAGAGCCAGATTATGCCAGATCAGGAAATAAAGCCACAAAGACAATCACTTTGCCAGCCGGACCTCTGGATGAAAATTCATATCCTCACAATATGGAACCTGCTCTGAGGTCCCTCAGCTTGCCAACAGAACTCAAAAAAGGAATAATTCACTTGACAACAGACTACACTGTATGTAAAAAGGATGAAGTTTTATCTCCTGAACAATGTAGAGTGCTCAAACTTTTCTTTGAACAATTAGCAAGCTTTCATTTGGTTTTAAAAAGTCTTTGGACATCAGATGGTAAATTTACGGTTTTGGAAGATGTTGAAGATGAAGATGAATGATATTCTTATATATAAAGTTTTATTATTTTAATCAAAACTTTTTATGATTATGAAACTTCACTTATTACATCAACTTTTGAAAATTGGTTAAATTACTTTTCTTCAAAGGAATAATCCAAAAGTGTTGTGGAGCAATTTGTTTTTACAGAGATGTCCGTAGCCGTTTGGGAGAGCGGGGGGGGGGGGGTCTTTTGAATAACTAATTACTCAAGCAGAAATATATTTAATGATAACGTCATTTTGAAATCATTTAATAATTATACCTTTTAATTTTTTGGTGCGCTATTGAGGGAAATTTTAGAAAGACAATGCAGTTTCCATTGTTTGTCAAAGAGGCACTAAATTTTCTAGTTTTTTCCACTACTAAGACTGTTTTTACCAAAATTTTACTGATTGCAGGAGGAGCAACGTCAGAATCCTGTTTTTCTGCAAATATAGCCAAAAAATATAAGTTTTACAACAATTATATGCTAAGCCAGCAAAAAAATAATGCAAACATAGTGTCCTCCCTCTTTGTAAAGGGGGATTCTGATTTTGCCCCAATTTTGGAGGTATGGGGGAAAATAAAGAGGGTGGAAAACTAAAAAATTTGGAAATTTTGATTGGGGGAACTTCACTGATCTCAAGGTAATCTCGTGTAGAAGACCTGTTTAAAGCAATAAAATCAGCAAACCTTACTTAAATCAACCTCAATTTTTCCATAAAACTTCATTTTCAAAAGCAGTTTCAAGGCATTATTTACAAGATTTCCAAAACTTTAAACTTGATTTAAGGCATTTCTGGGCATTTTTAGAACGCAAAAATAAGGGGGGAATTGAGAACAATTTGGATTTTTAGTAGGGGGAACCAACCCAGGAAGACACTATGGCCAAACCAGCAAAATCAAAGTCATATGTAAATTACTTGCAATAGAGATTTTGTTATACTGCTCATTCAGCATTTTATTAATTAAAAAAATTCCAAAAATAGTAAGAACAATTGCAATTTTTTTCTGAACACACACACTGAGTGAGTTTGGATAAGAATTTATTGTAAACTTTCTAACTTTTGTATGTTACACAACAGAATGATAAACAAAATATCCCAGAAAAATTCAATTTTATAGTACTTTTTGGCTACCCTTCTCACCCTTTTTTAAGATACCAGCAATAAAAGAATTAATGCCAATTCTTTGCTCAGCAGTCAGAAAGGAAAAATTTTCTTTCAATGAGCTATTCTGACCTTTCTATTATTTCTATCTTAAAAGAAGGAATCACAGGGGTTTTTGACAATTGGACCAACTAATGGTATCTATTGGAAAGAGGACTTGGAACACATATTTGGCATAAATGTCTCTTTATTGAAAGGTACCAAAAGTTGCCTAAAGTTATTTTTGTGTGTCCTGGAAAAAGTCCTTCTTTTATTCCTTATGTATGTCTGTGATTTTAGTATTGAGCCCCTTATCTTACCAGGGACTTCATCTCCTTGGCAACAGGTTTTCTTTTAAAATACTTTCATTAAAGGGACATAACAGTACTTGCGAAATTTGTAAACAAACTGTATGCAGCGGATACAAAATCAAAACAAATGTCACATGTCAAAATAAAAAATCAAACCAAATATGGCTAATTTTTATTGTTCAATTGTTTTACAAGTTTGTTTTGGACACGTGATTTTCATTGTTCTCTTTAATGACACGTGGTTCGCGCAATGTTTACATTTTTACTACTGTAATGTCCCTTTAATAGTCTTTCAAGGAAGGAATTGTTTCATTGTTTTTCATTATGAAATTGCTCATTCCAGGTTCTTATTCTTCTTCTTTTTTAGAGAGTATGGCAACAAAAATTGCTTTTAACTCAGACGATAAAATAGTCGATCAAAATGCATGTGTGGAACAAATCAATGTCAAAGATCTGGAAAAATATTTTGATGTAGACAAAATTGTGCAATATATTTTACAAGGAAAATATTCGGTTATTGCATTGCAGTTTCCAGATGAATTGATGACTTACTCAACTTCTATTGCATCTGAATTAAAATCTAAAACAGAAGCTCAAATATTTGTTTTAGCTGACACATCTTACGGAAGTTGTTGCGTTGATGAAGTTGCTGCAAGTCATTACAATGCTGACTTAATAATCCATTTTGGACAAAGCTGCCTATCTAATACAGGAAAAATTGCTGTTTATTATTCTTTTGGAAAAGAATTGATTGACATTGATGTGCTTCTGTCAAAATTAGGAGAAAGATTCACACCAGACGACAAAATATTGGTTCTATACGATGTTCAATATGATTATCCTATTAACTCTAACCTGGATGTTGTTAAGAAAAACTTTCAGAATGCTTCAATCTCGTGTTTGAATTTGTGCAACTCAAGTGAGATTGCTGATAATGTTACCATCAAATTTGGTCGTGTATACACCTTGACACACTCTATTGAGGAATACACCTTAGTTTTTATTGGATCAAATGAAAGAACATTATATAACACAATCGTCTCTTATCCTCGAAATACTGTTTACAGTTATGATGTAAAACTTGAAAAACTGCAAAAAGAGGATTTAAACGTGAACAAGTATTTAATGCGAAGATTTTATTTGATTGAAAAAGCCAAGGATGCACAGATAGTTGGCATTGTCATGGGTACTCTTGGAGTTGCCAGATACAATGATATGGTCAACAGGTTGAAATCCATTTTAAAACAATCTGGAAAGAAATTTTACACCTTTATTATTGGAAAGATAAACCCTGCTAAATTAGCAAATTTCATGGAAATTGATATGTTTGTGCTGGTAGCTTGTCCAGAAAACAGTTTATTAGATTCGAAAGAGTTTTATAAACCTATCATCACGCCATATGAAATGGAGATGGCTTGTTTATCTGGACGTTCTTGGTCCGGTGATGTTGTGACTGATTTTCGAGAATTACTTTCGGGATCAAAACGATTTGTTGAACTTGACGGAGAAAATGACGGAAAAGATAAAAAACCAGAATATTCTCTCATTACTGGGAAACTTCGAAATAATAACACCATGTCAGAGCCGTTATGTACTGATGTTGCAACACGTAATGAATCGAACAGTCTAGTTGCGTCTTCTGCAAGAAATGCAAGTGAATATTTAGCATCAAGAACATGGCAGGGACTTCAAATCGACTCTGGTAAAACTGAAGTTAAACTTGCTGTTGAAGGACGATCTGGAATAGCGATGAATTATAAAAACGAAAAAGAGTAGATTTGGCCTTGAAGAAATTGTAAACAATTTTTATACTGAAATGAATAATAATGATCGAATAATTATGTATGCTTTTCTGTTTGTTATTGTAGTCTCTTCCACAATCCGTTGCTTCCACATTGTATTTTGATAATAGAAACCTTTCGGGAAAACCATACTTTGCAATACTTTGAAAGAGCCTTCGATTTCAACGATAACCTTGCTATTGATGTTTAAAAGAGAAGTTACATCTTGAACATTGCTTAAATATTCTTCGTTTTCGTTTTTCAGCTCAATATAATAATAATATGAGAAAGGCGCAATCTCAAACCGATCTAGTATCGGACAAAAAGAAGATCGACCATGAAGTTAAACAAGTGCAAAAACAGATCGCCCTTGCTGAGAAAACCAATGCTAATTTATTAAAAGACTTCACCAATATTGTTGTTGACCTCAATCGATTGTTGTCAAGGCAGCACGAGCTATGTTTGAATTTTGAAAGCTTGGCACGGGAAGAGTCGCCAGTTCTTGAGAACAGTATCAGCCAAGTATACACTTCTCTGAACACACTTCAAATGTCTCTCAAGTTGCACATTGATATTGTACAAGAAAAAATTGTGAAGCGGATAAGTGAAGAAACTAAGAGTTGTCGCGACGCCAGGCAAAAGCTTGCACAATGCTCAGACGTCAAAAAGCAGCGTACATCAGCTGCTAAAATCCTTCAGAAATCGAAGAAGTTGAACGAAAAAGAACGTACCAAACAGACGAACGTGTTATTACAAACCACGAAACAGTTGAACGAGTTAACCACTCAAATGGAGATCTTTGAACGTGACAAAATAGAGAGGATGAAGCGGAATTTGAAAACGTATATTCATAGTTGTTTAGCGTACCATGTAAAAGCTGTGGAGAATTATACCAAAGCCTACCAAGTTGTTTCCAGCATCGATGTGGAAAAACATGTTGAACATTTCACTAATAATTTGTTGTATCCTGAAAAGGAAGAACGTGCAAAATTTGTTCGATGGAATTCCTTTAGCTCTGTAGCCTAACAAATCATTTGATTCAGTCTTAGGTCTTGGAGCTCTTTATTTTCACGTTCTCAGTCACTAAGGCGTTTGTTTCTAAATATTTAAGGGGGGGTTAGAATATCGTAGGATAAATTGAGCGTGTTCGGGAATACATGTTATTTTAAGAGGTATGAACCCCCTAGGTTTATTTTATCCTCCTTATATACCCATCCCCCTTCCTTAGTGAAATCCCATCCCCCTTTTTTTACAGAAAATCTGTTTTGAAGAAAACTTGCTCTAAGCTCCTAAAGTATGATCAAAGAGTACAAAATGTAAACAGTCACGTGTGCAACAATTTCACAATATAACTAGGGTGTTTATTAACATGATTTTGTGTTTTGGTGGTATATGTTTTTACTTCGAAACAGACTGTAACCATTTGTATATGATTAAATTGATAAAATTTCTAACCCACCTTTCTTATTTGATCCCCCCAGTTTTTTGACAAATCTTGATACCCCCTATCCAAAAAAAATACATAAATTGGCACCCTCTCTATTTAAAAGGGGTTGCAAACTATGAGGAGGCTTATATCATGAGCAAAATACTAAGAAACCTTCAAATCAACTTGGAAAACATTAGAAGTCTTTTGTGAAATTCAATTAACAATCCTTTGCTAATTATCTTTTCTGTTACTTCTTTTTGGGCACAATGTATTTATTGTATAATAATAATTGTTATTGTTATGTTTAGATTTTTAATCAATTGTAAATTTTCTGTTTGAAATAATCTGTAAAAATTGATTTTTTCTTAAAACAAAAATTTCTTTACTTGCACCATGAAGGTAATAAAGATATAGATGGAGAGAAAACGTCTCGGTAATGATCTAAATGGTCGTTGAAATATTTTATAAATCTATTCAAGGCGGCTTTTCTTTGATGTACCATCATTGGAAGCAAAAAACATCAATTTATAACTTTATAAGAACAGAAAGAGACTGTTTGGTTGATTTTGAAAAACTTAATTTTGCCGAAAATTCTTGTTAAAATGCGATTCGAAAAAGTTTCGACTGATGTAAGACTAAAAGAGTATATTAATTTCATATGTAAGGACACATTTTTGGGCTGGCATTTTGTTAACATTGAGAGTTGCATCACATTATCATTGAAAGTTTCTTATCTTAAAATCTTCACATTTAAGTGGGCAGCGGTTTTGATACTCTGACAAAATGATCGATACAAGGTTCCTAATCGTAAAACGTAATTCTTTTTTAAATCTATCGATGGCTTTATGGGCAGCTTCTCCTAGAAGTTTGGAGTGTTGTGCTTATTATGTGAAGTTTTTTCAATTTTTCATGACAAGGCCATTATATTTCAATATACTTGTTAAAAATGTAATGTCTTTTCATTCATCTTAAATATTCCCACAAGTATACCCAAAATTAATCATCTTATTCCCAAAGCAACCAAACATCTGTTTGCCTCCGATGATAAATCAGAATAGAATAAAAGGCATTGACTGTCCATCTTATATTTTTATTACCTTCATGCTTGCACGGTACATTATGGCGCGCCAAAGCGGAAATAAATACTATCTTCCATTTCGCGACACTATCTTTCATTTCGCGACACTATCTTTCATTTCGCGACACTATTTTCCCAAAAAAACATTATCTTAATTGAAACGATACTATCTTTTTTACAGGATACTATCTTTATTGTGGAAGTCGAGAAGTGCCATCGACAAAAAAATATTTCATTTTATTTTACTTTAGTAAAAAAAATTTAGTTTTAGAAAAAAAAATTAATTTTAGGAAAAACATTTAATTTTAGAGAAAAAAATTTTTTCCAGAGAAAAAAGAGAAAAAAGAGAATTTTTTTTTGCCAGATTCCGTGCGTGCATACACGAAGTCCACCGTCTGAAAAAAAAATTCTAAAAGAGAAAAACCTTTTGGCCCGATTCCTCCGTGCACACTTGCATGCTTCCTGGATTTGTGACTTTGTGAAGACCATCAGATGATTTTTTGCACATAGATGTCAATCCACAAACAATGCAAAGTTGACAGAACCAAATTTTGTTGAAGAAAAAACAATTATTTTGGGCAAATTTGGGCCAAAAACGACCCAAAAAATGCGGTTTTTCAGGATTTGCTCAATATTGAATATAGTACAGTAGGTAAAATGTTTTCTGTTTCTGATTTTTTGCATAAAAAAGTAGAGTATCATATCATAGATAACGGTTGAGTTAGATTTCGGTAACAAAAGTTAATCTACGTAACAAACTCTTTTTATTACCCTTTTTAATTTATAAGCATAACTACTCAATGTTCTTAACTAAATAACTCTTCATGAAATATATATTTTTTTTTTTCTAAAATTAAATTTTTTTCTCTAAACTAAAGTCTAAATTGATAACTTTTCTAAATTTAATTTTTGGACCTACCGGGAGGTCCTTTAATTTGACCGTTGTCCGTTCGTCTGTTACAAGCTTTTCTCGGGATTGGCTCATTAGTTTTTTTTAATTTTTTGCACAATGATACAAAATGGCAATGCCTGAAAAGTGACGGAGCCCGATTTTTGAAAAAAATTTTTGGGGGGCAAATTTGGGCCAAAAACTACCTAAAAATAAGGTTTTTTGGACTTAGTGCAAAATTGCTTCATTAGTTTTTCCCGATTTTTGGCAGAAAGATAGAGTGCAAGGTACCCTAAAATGTAGCTGAAGTAATTTTTCTCGGAAAATTTTTTTTCGTCGTAAAATACGGATTTTCGCAAATTTGGGCCAAAAACTACCTAAAAATAAGTTTTTTTGGACTTGGTGCAAAATTGCTTCATTAGTTTTTCCTGATTTTTGGCAGAAAGATGGAGTGCAAGGCACCCAAAAATGTGGCTGAAGTAATTTTTCTCGGGAAATTTTTTTTCGTCGTAAAAACGAATTTTCTTTTTTAGGGGAAAATTCTGTTCTACCATTTTCCTGTTAGCAGCTTTTCTCGGGATCGGCTCATTATTTTTTTTTCATTTTTTGCACAATGATACAAAATAGCAATGCCTAAAAAGTGACAGAGCCCAATTTTGAAAAAAAAATTGGGGTAAATTTGGGCCAAAAACTACCTAAAAATAAGGTTTTTTGGACTTCGTGCAAAATTGCTTCATTAGTTTTTCCTGATTTTTGTCAGAAAGATAGAGTGCAAGGCACCCTAAAATGTGGATGAAGTAATTTTTCTCGGAAATTTTTTTTTCGTCGTGAAATACGGATTTTCGCAAATTTGCGGGCCAAAAACTACCTAAAAATAAGTTTTTTGGGCTTGGTGCAAAATTGCTTCATTAGTTTTTCCTGATTTTTGTCAGAAAGATAGAGTGCAAGGCACCCAAAAATGTGGCTGGAGTAATTTTTCTCGGAAAATTTTTTTTCGTCGTAAAATACGAATTTTCTTTTTTAGGGGAAAATTCTGTTTTACCATTTTCCTGTTAGCAGCTTTTCTCGGGATCGGCTCATTATTTTTTTTTCATTTTTTGCACAATGATACAAAATAGCAATGCCTAAAAAGTGACGGAGCCCAATTTTGAAAAAAAAATTGGGGTAAATTTGGGCCAATAACTACCTAAAAATAAGGTTTTTTAGACTTGGTGCAAAATTGCTTCTTTAGTTTTTCCTGATTTTTGTCAGAAAGATAGAGTGCAAGGTACCTTAAAATGTGGCTGAAGTAATTTTTCTCGGAAAATTTTTTTTCGTCATAAAATTTTCAAAAAAAGACGACCAAGTTACACAAAGATAAAAGAAAATAAATCTACTTTTATCTGATTTTGATCAACAGGTAGGTCCATTCAGCATGTTGCTTGTTTTTACTAAGATTTAATATTTTTTTGTCGATGGCACTTCTCGGCTTCCATTCCATAAAAAAAGATAGTATCCCGTAAAAAAGATAGTATCGTTTCAATTAAGATAATGTTTTTTTGGAAAGATAGTATCGTTTAAAAAAAGACAGTATCGTTTTAAAAAAGATAGTGTCGTTTTAATAAAGATAGTGTCGCGAAATGTGTCGCGAGATGAAAGATAGTGTCGCGAAATGAAAGATAGTGTCGCGAAATGAAAGATAGTGTCGCGAAATGAAAGATAGTGTCGCGAAATGAAAGATAGTGTCGCGAAATGAAAGATAGTGTCGCGAAATGAAAGATAGTATTTATTTCCGCTTTGGCGCGCCATAGTAAATTCTCATTAAAAATTATAAGCTAATGTTTTCTTGGTAGAAGAGAATAATCTTCACTTACTTCTTGCTGAAATGCAGGTTTAAAAAAAACTTAAAACACCCCCTTCTCACATACCCACTCCACTGGGACCCCCTTGCTACTGGAAAAATTGGCCAAAATATCGTTCCTATCTGAAAGTTTTTCTCCAATTTTTGTCCCTGCTGAAAATAACCAGATAAGAAAATCCTCACTGCATAATATTGTGCTATTTCGTCCTTCCCCTCTGAATTTTCTTGCTCAAAAACAATGGAATTCTCCAGCCATATAAAACATGGGAGTATCAATAACCATCGAGCTTTGGTCCGTTCTTTTTAACAAAAATCCTACCGAGTCTGTGCAGGGTTTGTGAGAATGGGGTATCTAAAATTACCAAATTGTTTGCAATGTGTTGACATACATACTTTAATAGGATAGATTTTCGCGGGTGGCACTATTGGGAGACAATATTTTCACGAGTTCGTTGCTTTTACTGTCAAATCATCACATCATGCATGTTGGTTGTTTAAAGACGCGCTATTAGCACTTCTTTGATGCCAGTAAACATTGAAAAAGTAGTTTATTTGACAGGATATTTGTTTGAAAACATTCCATTGAGACTTAATTTCGCGGATGAAACCCAAATCCGCGTATCAAAAGTATTTGTGGACGCTTTACTTTTTTTTACTTAGTACTAAAGTAAGTTACAATCTTTTAGATTCTTCACCTCTAAAATATCTTTGCAACGATGCATAGCTTACTATTAAAGCATTCTGAGAAATTGTTAAGAAAGTAAAGTTTCCACATACTTCTAAGACAAACTTTAATTGTTGAAGTCTGCTTGAGAAATGGTAGAAGACAATATGTGACAAAAATCGTCCTTTACTTCCATGTTTTCTAGATAAGCGATAATAAAAAACAGTTTTTCTTTTAATTCACTTCGAAATCCTCTAAGACGGCAATGATAGGTCTTCTTCGAGTGGTTGTCGTAGGTGTTGATTCCGTGGCTTGCTCGGGTTCTTCCGTAGTTACCTCGGGTTCTTCCGTTGTGACTTCGGGTTTTTCCGTGGTTACTTCGGGTTGTTCTGTGGCTACTTCGGGTTGTTCTGTGGTGGCCTCGGGTTGTTCTGTGGTGGCCTCAGGTTGTTCTGTGGTTACTTCGGGTTCTCCCGTTGTTACTTCGGGTTGTTCCGTTGTTACTTCGGGTTGTTCCGTGGTTACTTCGGGTTCTTCCGTGGTGACTTCGGGTTGTTCCGTTGTTACTTCGGGTTGTTCCGTTGTTACTTCGGGTTGTTCCGTGATCACTTCGGGTTGTTCTGTGGCTACTTCGGGTTGTTCTGTGGTGGCCTCGGGTTGTTCTGTGGTGGCCTCAGGTTGTTCTGTGGTTACTTCAGGTTCTCCCGTTGTTACTTCGGGTTCTTCCGTGGTTACTTCGGGTTCTGTGGTTACTTTGGGTTCTTCTGTAGTTGTTGTGGTCGTAGTGGTTGTTGTTGTAGGCGTTGTTGGAAGAAGACAGTCTGGTTTTGTTCCACACACTTGTAGACATTCTACATCCCCAAAAGCGATGTAAACTAATTTGCCAGGTGGCGAGTAATGAAATTTGACAGAAAGTCGAGATACTCCAGCAACCATTCCTTGTTGTGATTGAAAGTGGAAAATATTTTGACATTGTGGTTTTTCATAGAGTCTGTTGATCCCTTGCCATGCGTGAAAGTCTGGGACAGCTGTTTCAAAACCAAACTAAAAATTAAAAGTGAAAATAAGGATTTTGGTTTCGTTTGAAACTATTGATGTTATATCAATGCTGGCGAGGTTTTAGTTGATTTTTTACACTAACTTACCGTCAATTTTGCACCAAAGCGAAAATCATTTCCGCTTGTGAACCAAATTCCACTTTGAATCTTTCCTTGCTCAATAGTCCTTTCTCGAAGCATTCTTTCACATTTTGCTGCACCAAAGTCACTTGATTTACATTGTTTTCCTTCAAAGTTGCAGTCGATCCCTGTTGCTTCGATTGATGAAAGTTTAGTGTTGTAACCCTTGACGTGAACTTCAATTCTTCTTTGTGAGAAGCCACCTGTTATTTTGAAAGTTTTCCCTCCATCTATAATACTCTTTGCGTTCGGTGTTTTACTATGCGAAGCATCAACATTCTGTACAACGTCAACGAACTTGATCGTTAAATCTGTTGAACGAAATCCATCTCCCAAATTTAAAATGAATTTTGAATTGTATTGACCGTTAACTGATCGAGTGAGTGCGTCACATTTTGATTCGATTTTGTTGACGAAAACCACCAAAAGAACAAAAACGTGTACGAAGTTCATTTCAATCCAATTATGTCTCTTCTGCTCGAAGTAAACTGAGTAAATAATTTTCTTGAGTAGTGAATTTTTATAAATCCCTTTTTGATATTCATATTTTGTCCGTCACAAATGACCTTCCATGCCGTGCTGAGTTTGTTTAACTGAAACTGTTAAGTTGTATTTCGAAAATGGAGTTCTCATTATTCACGAAACTTTGACAACTTTTAAACCTTAATTAATCGTTTACAATGAAGTTCACAGTTATCTTACCTTTTGAAGATAGCTCTTCGTGAATTAAAATATTATCCGATACAGACTCTATTTTATTGAGCGAGGGAATAACTACCCGAAAAATCCGCACTCGTTTCTCTCGTATCTTTGGATATTTGTTGCTGTCATAGATTTAGCCTGGAAACGTTGCGGCGAAAATGCGTTTGCTAAATATCTGATCTTTCAAAGTCTTTTATTTTTTAGATTATCCTCCTCAAAAAATCTTTCCAACGGCCCAAGACTTTTTAATATTTCATAAGTAGGTGCTGAGAAAATGTAAAAAGTGTGCCCGCACAAACTTTTGTACAAACTTTACTTTTCTTAATATTTGTACAAGACGTACAGTCCGCAAGGATTGGCGAATGAGGGGTATGTGCTTGTGCGGACGGTACCTCCGAAAACCGACCCTTAGAGAGACTGATTTTTGCTGAAAAAGTGACCCTTAGAGGTTAGAGAGACTTTCTGAAATTTTTTTTTCAATTTTTGAAAAATATCATACCCTTAGAGAGACTTCATTACAATTTCTTTCTCTGGAAATCAAAAAAAATTCCTAAAAATCCTGAATTTTCCGACCCTTAGAGAGACTAATTTAAAACTTTCTAATTTTTCCGACCCTTAGAGAGACTTTGAAAGGGGAAAAAAACCGATCCTTACCGTCTAAACATACCCATCATCCATTTTTGCCTAAGTACCCCCTCCCCCGGGCGTACAGTTAGTGCCCCTTATTGCAGATCCTTATTTAAAAATTGTTATCCGCCATAAAGAACTTGGAAGTTTCTGGGAATATCAATTTCGATGTTAATCTTTTAGCTCAATATTATAAATATTACAAAATTTTCGTTTTTTAAGAAATTATCAAATATGTAAAATAAAATGGAAGTAAATAAGAAAAACTTATATTTTATCATGAAGATAAGATCGGGTATGGAATGGCGAAGGACACCTTCCCCCGACGATCCGGTCCGATTGCGATTTCTTCAGTTTCTCTGTCGGTGACGACAACCAAGTCAGGGGGTCATATCTACGCTTACCCCCAGAAATTCTTCGTCGTAGATTTTCACGATAATTTCCTTCGTCGCCACTGTCTTTATCTAGATCGTCAATTTGCGTGTAGCCGCGCGTTCGAAAGCGTTTGATGAAATACGCTATCCAGACATAAAGGGTGATCAAAACACAATAACCTGCTGCCATCGATATTATGATGGCCGATACCATCGATTGTGACTGGCTAATGGAGTCAACTTCATTCCCTAATGGCTCGATAACCACGATTATGGTTAGACAAAGCAAAAGGAATGTTTCACCGTGATTGGCAAGTTTGTTTCGATAAGGTTGTTGTTGGATATGGAAAGATAGAGCAATAACGCAGCATATCGTCAGCAATGTCTGTGGAGAGAAATTGTAAAGAAATCATTATTTGGTTACCATCTTTTATTACAAACTTTGGAGATAAAACCCAAAATCTTTAGCTCGTTAAAAAGGCATTATGAAAAACTTCGATGCTTGACCATAAGCCAACGCGTGAGATGTTTCGAAATCTTGCTGAGAATTTTTAATTTTTCTTTCGTCTCATCTCTTATTCGTCCTACGCGAAACCTTCAAATCAAACAGCACGTGAAATCATGACACTGTCATGCTGTCGAAACGTGATAAGTGCCTTGATATTGAAAATATGCTTACAGAGGATTTAACGTTAACACAACGTAAATATTTGGACAGCTATATTTGGAGAGAGAAAATCTCGTAAGACTTTCCAACATCTTTAAGTCTTCCGGGAATGAAAAGCATATCATATTTTCTTTTCGACATGTTATTTAGTACCTAGTAACCATCGAGGATTTTAAAGGCTGGGTTACTTTGTGACAATAGTTTAAAACATGAAAATGTTTCCTGGTATCTAAAAATTCCTGGTATCTAAAAATTCTATTGTTCCAAGGTTAAAAAATCCAGTCGGGATGGTTTGGTTTGGGAGCGCTATTTTTAAACATTGAATTTCGAGTGGGGATAAATTCAAAGTCAATTTCCCCAATGGGTCTGAAATTCCAGGGTATTTTCCCACTGGAGACGAAATTTTTGCCAAATTTTCCAGCGGGTCTATGACACAGGGGTGTGGATAAATAGGAGCGAACCCACGTTTATAACCCTTTGAAAATTTTCCTACACATGCCAAGTTGCCAAGATTGAATATAACATAGAAATAGGGCACCCTTAATAAATGAGAAATTTGACAATTGTACAGACCTGTTTAAGTTGGGTATCAGTAGCAAAAACGTAAATTGCAATGAACGCGATTCGACGAAGAAAATCGATCGACCACCACCATCGAACGTGCCTCCTAAGAAGGAAAAAAAGGGGAGGGAAACATTAATACACAAATTTCCTATTAGCAGATTCATATAAAAAAGTCGCGAAAAAAACGTAGAGCAAAGCTCTTCTTGAATCGAGAACCTTTTCCTCCAAAAACAGCGCAATATTTTTTTCCACTTAACTTAGCTTGTGAAAATCGCAACCATGTCAGTGAGACAGGGGTGCTGTATTGGTTTCTAGTTGGCACTTTTCGAAAAAGATACACTCATTGAGCATTTCTTTTCGTAGCACCATGAACATATAAACGACTGGACGTCTATCCTCTATTGTGTCTTTGAAGCGAGCTTCGTTGCAGCCTGTATTTCAAAATTGGTATAAAACATCCGACACTATTCCGTCACAGTTTTATTTTTCTGATATTTTATCGATACTTTTTAACACTGAAATGCAAAATTTCAACTGCGTATACTTTTGAATCACTTTTGTCACCCAATTTTTTATGACTTGAAAAAAAAATAGTATGTTAAAAAATAGAGTCGAGAGCCTGTGTCATAATAATATCATAATTTGAATCCCGTACTCTCTAAAATTATTCCATATATGTCCAGTCGTATTCATGGTAGCACGTTTCTATTAAGTTCGCATAGTCAAGAGGTCGCATCCCGAAGGAATAAACATGGCTTTCTTTACGTCATAGAGAAGTCTAAACTGAGAAAATACCACACTAAAGAGGAAGTGGTTCCAAGGCGGTCTTCTTTGCCTTTGTATTGAAAGATAAACAAATCAACAAACCACGTAGCCTGTACATGACTTGTCAACCAACAAAGCGAGGGTTTTGAAAAATAAGAAATAGACACAGACCGAAAATATGAGATGATCATGATAATGTCAAACTAATCAAATGACGAAATACCAAAGTCAATAAAACAAAATTTTCTTACCCCAAACCTTGTGTTAGCGCATCAACAATGCTAGGTCCAAAGTTCAAATATCCATTGACTATTAGGGCGACTAAGATGGGCGGAGGAAAGACCGCCATTAGTAAAACAACAGCTGCGATGAAAGTCATGGTTAAGTGAGATCCTTGAAAACAACGTACCGAACCATCCAGGTAAAAGATGCGACGTCCACCATCTGAGTCTAAAACAAATGACAGGGTGGTGGATTGGATTTTTAGATAAATTTACCAAAATATTTAATGAGTTTAAAAGTCTGTCACTTACATCGATCAGATGTGAGACTTTGATGTTAATAAAATGAGCAGAAAAAGGTTACAGTACAGAATTAGGCTAGTAACATAAAAACAGTCCCATTGTCCACTGTATACTACCGGTACATTAGCGGAGGTTTGCGATTCAGAATAAACCTTAGGCAGTTTATCACAAAAATGATTTAAACTTACCATTAATTGGTACACAAAACAACAACAATAAAGAAGTCTCCACCAGAAACTTGTACATCAATACAATCAGAATCCAGAACGCTTGGAAAGGAGAGCTACGCTTCAGGTGAACCAAATAGCATTTATGTAGAACGTATACGATAATCAAAACCATAAAGATAAGTGCTGGATATAGGTAACCCAGAGCTACAGCATACATGCTGTTAAATTGTTCGATAAAGCAACTTTTGACTGGAACGCTGTTTACGCCACCTACATCCAACCATCCAGTAACGGTCAAAACGATTTTATTGAAACTCAATCGTCCATCCAAGACATAAGGTAACATTTGAACGAAAAATAAAATACTTCGAAGTAACGTTGAGAATTTTGGATTGATAACAAGGATGAGAATTACAACACCCAAGGTTACTATGGTAACTACGATAATAACGATTAAAGCTAGACTGAATCCGTTACATTTGACGCATTCATATGTCATTAAGTCAAGCCCCATTCCGCTTTTACATTCACCACATAAAACACCAGTGCGACCAGGCTTACATTGTGATGTTGTGTTGAAAGCACATCCCAGCATTGTGGAATCTGTTTGATTACACGAACAAAAGTTGGTTGGACATTGGAGAACTTTCAGTTGATCGTTCGAATCGTGGTAACCCCAATATCCTTTCTCTATGTAAACAACATCATCCTCGCACCTGAAAGAAGTTTCCATAATCTCCATTTATTACCTTAGTACAAAAACTTAAAATTCGCAAAAATTTAGTAAGAACCCAAAGAAACACGTATGCTTTCCTTTGTTTTAAGAAGTAAAAAATAACCAACCAAAAGGTCAAAAAAACTTTCTCTGATAGAAAAGGAGACAAATGGAAAATGTTAGCATACCTTACAACGTGAGAACCAGGTCCATTATCACATACACATCGATCATCTTTAAAGTAGAAGCTGGTTTGCACCTAAGCACTTTGACCTTGATGGTGGCATTGGAGATGAATTGTGAGGAGCTATCAACGAAAGTGATATCCCGGATGATTTGCTTATTTTCATTCACCAGTTGTTCATAAGCTTCGTTCTCCAAGGAGTATGTTAACGCGAATTTAGCATCAACTGCATCATTAGGGTTGAATATGAAATATTTTTGCAACAAATTCATTTCTTTATTTTCTTGTAAAGAAGCAACAGGTACACTGTATACTTTGTTTGATAATTCATCTGTAGCTTCAATGTCGAATGGAATCTTTTGACCGGGAAAAGCTGTCACCTGTAAGAAAATCAAGTATACAAATGAAATATGTTTAATGTATTTACTTATGTCCAGTGTTATCAGGGCAATCAAACTTGGTACCAGAGTTACAACAATGAATTTCGAGAGAATTACAGAGAAGGGCAATTATAGTTGTGCAGTAAAAAAAACTAGCTATTCCACCAGATAATTCGATTGAGTGTTTTTCCTCCAATGTCAAAAAACTTCTCTAAAGTTAATTTCGTAATCTTAAAATCAGAACAAAGCAAAAAAATGTAACACTCTAAATCTCAACATATTGATATCACACCTCGACAAGAGAAATATTTCAATTTCACGTACCGTTTGGTTGCGTGAATCAGAAGTCAACTTAAAGTTGATTGTATCTGTGGCAATTTCCACGTGCTGATTGATGAATTCTGAATAGCTATTATTCATCTTCATCCGTCCACTGATGTAGTTTGCTGTGAAATTGAATCCTTTCCAATGCAAAGCCTTCTGGAAACTGTAATAAGGAAATTCCTCATCCCATACACAAGGCGTGATGGTGTTTGCAAAAATGGCGGCGCCCTTTAGACCCGCCCCGTTACCGATGAAATCAACCGTCACCTAAAATGAAAGGGATAACCAGAATGTTACACTACACGCTCTTTTTTTTAATACGAATAATTTCTATAAGAATTTCAGGGTGAGATTTCGGAGTTGAAACAATAGGCCTATTGTTTAGAACAATAGAAAATTAAGAATAATGCTCAACCTCAGCCAAAGTATACTATTCTTATAAAAAAACTGTGTATATTAGGCGGAAAAATAAGCTACAAGCCGAAAAGTTGCGGCCTTATCATTTGCTTGAGATCTAATAAAATTTGTCTTTCGCAAAATTTATAAAAGAATCAAGAATCGAGAAGATTCAACAAAGGGTTTTAACTCTAACCTAAAAAGCTTTTATGAATCGCTTTCAAGTCTTTGAAAGTGTGACAAATTAGTGATAAATTATTCGATATATCAAGTTTTATATACCTTCCATTGTGAGGGTGGTATTGGGTCTCCCTCCTTGACAAAGTATTGGATGAAACATGATGGGTTGTACTTGTAAACCATATCTGGAAATCCAACAGTTTGTACGTAAAGGGCACCCCCTTCAACCGGTGCATAGTTCTCAATAAATTGCAATACTGAATCAGGGTACAGATACAAATGGCTAACATCTGTCATGGTTAAAGCTCCTCCTGATGTCTGTACCCGGTTCTTGTAAAACACCACTTTATTTTTGACGTAAAATTCACAGTTCGACAAGAAGGTTGGACTTTCAACTTCATTGTAATAGAAATAACTATCTCCTCGAAATTCTAGGTCCACTCGATTGGATAAGAGAACGCCGGAGAAAGCTGATGGCCCTTGTAGAGAGAATTTATACACCTCTGTAGAGTGATTAGCGAAAGTGACGTTATCGAAAATGATGGGTGTGAAAGGTCTAGCTGTACCAAGGTTGTAATTAATGTGAAGGGCAGAAGCGCTGGCTGCTTTGTTTCTGAAAAAGCGAGTATTTTGGAATTGAATGTTCTGCCAAGATGGATCTTTTGAATAAATACTGGCGTAGGACTGTAGGAGAATGCGGCCACCAGCTCCCACCTGCGCCGCATTATATGTGAAGTTAGTGTTTTTAAAGATAACTTGGTTGGCGTTCGATTGCCGCCATGTTGCTATGGCGAAACCGCCTCCACACACTGAACCACGATTTTGGTGGAACACATTTTCCACTAAGTTGACGTGATTTTGACCAGAAGTATCATGAAATGTCAAAGTCATCCCACCACCAAGTGATGCTAAATTGTTCATGAATAAATTCTGCTGAATCAGCACTTTCGCATACGATGATTGGCCCATGAAAGCAAGCAATAGAGCACCACCAGTATGCGAGAAGATAACTGAAGTTTCAGCACTATCGATGATGACTTTTTGACTCAACGAAACAGCGATATTGTTTCGGAAAATACTTTTACTGATAGTTGCTATTCCCATAGTTTCACGTTTGGTAAACAATATTGCCACCGCACCACCTGCAGAGTTGCCACCGTAAGGAAACGTTGAATGTTTACCATATACCTCACCCTTATTGACGGCGCTACCAGAGTTATCCTCAAAAACAGAATCCTCGATGGATATATTAGTATCAACCACATTAACTGCAGCACATCTATTCTTTCCAAAATGGCAGCTTTGGATTACGAGATATTTTGCACCCCAACTTAGAATCACTGAAGTTGTATTCTCACCAAAAGCAGTAAAAGTCAGTTTTGAGAATGTTATGTTGTAGCTGATCGTTTCTGTTTCGTAAGTACTTTTATGACCAATCATTATACCGATATCACTGTTATTGGTTCTAATCGTTGTTGAATTTCCAATAAACTGGATACTGGTCAAATTAACTGAATACTGGTCCAATAACAAAGTTTCATATAAAATGTATTCTCCTTGAATGAAAATATTGGCAGTGGATATGTTGTGGTTTGATATAATACCAGTGCAAACATAATCAAGTGTTTTACAGGGTTGGGATTCATCCTCGAAACAAATCTCGGTGTCTAGTCCTTTCTGTTGGTCTACGCGTATATCTACTGATAGCACTGGTAAAGTGCAAAGTAATCCACAGAAAAACCATTTCAGCACAGTATTCAACAACATCTTTTCACTCTTCGATCCATAAAATGACCTCTCACTCCTTTAGTTGATAGCTAACATATAACTGACAATAAGAGAAAAAAATCATGCAATCTATTTCATATCACGAAGGACGAATTAACATCACGAGTAGAGCATGTTTTGATTGTCTCAATATCCCAAACAATAATTACTCATCAAATAGCTATTTTCTTTCAAGATAAACGAGTTCCCTAATGACATCATAAAACGACAAAACTTTCACTTCAGAAATCAGATAATGACATTAGTTTCCATGGAACTTAAGAGCAGCTCTGCACCCAAATTTCCCTTCTTAAAAACAGTCTTTATAAATCAATTACTTCATATAAAGAAACAACTTTAGCTAACAACACAAACAAAGAATCAAGTGTCAACAAAACAAATTTCTCAAACAATGTAAGCCGATATGTGACCTCATCCTTTCTTGGGTCATGTATATGTTAAATTTATCAAAGTATAAAAAATATGTAAATCTAGAATCATGTACATAAGATTTTTTTTTGGGGTTTCATGTTGTTAAGTTTCGATTATATAACAATCCAATGAAACTTAAGACAACAAGGAATCAATTGATCTACTAATCTGTCAATCCTTCTATGGAAATGAATTTTGGTCCGTCGCGCTTGACTTTATAAAGACGATCTACACAGCCACACGGTAAACCTGCATACACATGAGGAAATGTCTCATTTTTAATGTTTTCACCAGCATCTTTGTCACCAACTGGCATCGCCGCCTCGTCTTTGGTAACGATCCCGTATTTACGGGACAATACCGAACGTCGGAATTCCAGACAAATCCATTCACCATCAACATCCTAAAAATCAAATCAAATAAAGAATTGCCTGATTTTTCTTTAGAGAGAGTACTTCTTTGTTAGAATAAAGCACTGTCACAATTTCCACTCAAAACAATCGACAAAGATGAGGAATTGTCTCAAATATGTTGTATGTCAAATATTTGTGCTAAGGTGTTAAAGTAAAAAAGATATGGACTGGGGAGTTTGAGAAAAACAAAAATAACCTTTATTGCACGCCAAAAGGTTAAGATCATGACAAGGATAGTTTTATTATCGATATTTTGGCATTGTCATTTACAATAAGAATTTCTTGGCGCAAAGAATAAAAACAAATCATGTAGATAGATGGACCACAAAAAGGATCAAATAAGCACAAGGAAAAACTCCCCCTTCAAGAAATTTCAAGCCCTGGAATGGAACAGAAGCAATAACCACAAAGATAAAACTCTACTTGATAAAAACAGTTTGCTACTTCCATCAATCGACCAGGGATAGCAGTTGCATGTGTAAAGTAGCCATCTTTTTCGAATGTTTCGGGAAAATATGCACAATTGTTTCTTTCAGCTTGTTCCCAAGCAGCTTTAGTTGTCATGTGGTACAGTACTTCTGGTTTATTTGGATCTATAGGTCTGGGAATAAAAACAAATATACCTCATCGCTTTCTAACTCTAGGTTTAGAACGCCATGAAATAGATGTATCATATAAAGACTGTTTATTTCAAAACAAATGCCTAAAGAGACACTGATAAAGTCAAGAATAAGCTATGAGGAAATTTCCTTTAGTTTATAATCATCATCAAGGTTTACTATACCAAAGGAAGAAATTAAGAGATAGTGAAATTAAGTTACTCTAATTTCTCTTTTTGATCTGCATGAAGTTTCTTCAATTTCTCAGCGAACTTCACATTCTCAGCATCAGTATCATCCTCCCTGGTGCACAAATCAGGACTGAACGCTGGTAAACAAACTGGAATATATTCTGTATCCTCCAAAAAGGATGGTCGAAATCTTGTGTTCTTCTTGATGAGAATAGTATCACCAGCATTGCCAGTGATTTCATCTCCATCACATTCGAACAACATCTTGCCTTTCAGAATACAAATCCATTCATCATATTGGATATGGAGAAAGGGTTCTTTTCGACCTTTCTTCGCGTGAACGTGAGCCACGGAGACAAGATCACTCTTCGTGCTCACTCTACCTGAAAAGAAAAGAGACATTTTGACTTCTTTAAAAGAGAAAACATCCACGAGAATTTATTCCCCTGAATTAGGTAATTGATAACGTGAATCATATTGTATGCTTAGCATAACTCGGATGTCTCTATAAAATAAACAGAGTTTATACCAATGTGCAAAACATAAAGGAACAAAACATTACATACCAGCCAGTTCATCGATGGTAAGGTCTGGCATGCCAGCAACACGATTCGCCTTTCCTATTATTGATACCTTCGACATTTCTGCAGATTAATAATAGTACCTTGAATAAGAAGAGAATGCAATTAGCTAAAATCGGACCTTGATGGACACAATCTTTCAAAGTTTTTTAAAATTAATTCCCTAATAATATATATCAACTAACCTATGTTTAGCTGTAAATAGAAGAAACCAATAAAAAGTGTTTACAAGAGTAAAAAAAGGTAAGATTTTTTGTGAAGAGTTGGCTGTTTCATACTGTCACAACCAAATAAAACATCCTTTTCCTCTACTGTGGGGTTGTTCTGACTTGTGACTGCTCACTGTTGACTTATCTTTCATTTTTTTAGTTTACTTGCATGTTTCTAAGAAAGATATTTTTACCGATTTGTCACATCATCTGGTAAAAGTTTTGGTTCAGGGTTACCAGTCGGGTGTTTAAGATAAAAACTGCAATTATTGCTCTTTTCGGAAATTATTGCCGAAAACGGCAATTTTTTCAACGATGAAATGCTGAATCAGCAAAATGTGTTGTCCTTTTAAGGGCAAAGATGTCAGAGGTGTTTGAAAATAGTAAAATTGCATCGAGAAAAAGGTTTTTCGGATTTTTAAAAGTGATTTTTTCAATTTTTCGTTGCTCAATAACATGAAAAGTTCTAAAATAATATGTTAAAAGATCCTGCATCGATGCCGAAACACAGCCAGAAAGAGATAACAAAACCCCCGTTGTAAATTTGTTTACATATGACTCGATTTTGCTATCTGCATTTCCAACAAAAACCAGTTGAAAACAAAACTAAACGAGGCACAGTGGGCCTAGTTATCGCGAGGGTGTCAAATACTACGTGTTCAATGATAAAATCAACTTTTATTTCCAAAAACGGCAATAATTGCCGAAAACGGCAATTTTCATTAATTTACTTTTTTATTTTTCTGCTGATTCAGCATTTCATCGTTGAAAAAATTGCCGTTTTCGGCAATAATTTCCGAAAAGAGCAATAATTGCAGTTTATATCTTAAACACCCGACTGGTTACTCGATAAACTTGCATTTTGCAAGAAACTTTGGAACATATGCAAAGCCCAATAGCTTTAGGTGTTCACAAATATTTTGAAAATTTAGATGAAAAAGGTAACTATTTATCCATTGGTGCTAGAAACTTTATTTTGGTATGGAGGTACTTTAAAGCCTCCTGGTTTCCACTAAATAATTATTTTTTCCACAGAGTACTTGCATCGAAAGTTAGTCTCTTTAAGGTGGCCCATTAAAGGGGAAAATTCTAGTTGTCATCAACGATCCTGTTGTTTTTTTTTCCACAGAAATTCTAAGTCTCGAATTGCGCGGATATTAAATTTACAGACCAGAATAAACTCGTGACGTATTAACATGATGTAATGTTATGAAATGCGCGGGAAATAATATAAAGTTTCTACTTCAACACATGTTCCGTTTCCTTCTATGGAGAGAGCACCGAGAGAGTAAAAATCTGAAATAAAAACTCTGTGAAGAAAAAAAATATGAGAAAAAAAGGTGCAAAAGGTTCGAGAAAAATTAGCGGGAGGGAGAAATTTTTATCCTTGGTTAATGCTTTAACCACATCTAGTAGCTCCAGTAGCTCCGACTGTGACAACAACTCAACTGAGTCTGACGAAGAAGAATCTACTCCGTCCAGGTCTGCTGCTGGTAATGGTAAGCTTATTTTTTGTAATTTTAAAATATATTTTGCTGTTTTATATTGGTGGGAAAATATTATCATATTGATTTCCATGGATTTAGACCACATTCCTTTATTTTCTAGATCTCAGGTTCCGATAATATGCAAAATGAACAGATTTTCAAGGATTGCTCCACAACTCAGTTTATAGAAAAAACCACAAGCGGTTATTTAACCTAAGATGTATGTTAGCCTGTATCAAACAAGCGAAACGATTTAAATACTTTTTTAAATTAGCATCAGCCATATGAGAGTCTCTAACCATAAGGAACCGAGCTTTGCATTATCTTTTTAGTCAGCGAGTTTGGTACGGGCTACTTTTGAGTGTCCACTTTCTTTTGGGTGGCTTGACTTTTTTATTGAAAGGGAGGGTAGATGAGGGAAATTCAGCATTATCCAGTGATAAAATTTTTTAGAGCTTTTTTTTCAAAAATGGATGACGAGGATTTTATAAAAATGGTGATTGAAGTAGATGAAAATATTAATATATTTCTGACGGCCAGTGACTATCGTACATGATGACACTTTTACAATATCTTTAAATTTGACCAGACTGTACACCTAATGACAATGACTTCTACGTGACATTAAAAGTATGACAGTAACATTGACAGAGCCGGTGAGTTGACTATTTGTTATTTGGATCTTAATTTACACTTTAATCTCAATTTCAAGTTTCCTTTATTTTTTCTTTTCAAATTAAGTGACTGAAATAAAATATTATCGTAACAAGATTAAAAAAATTTTAAAGCCAAAAATTTTCAACATTTTAAAGCCAAAATTTAAAAAAAGTATATATCGTTGAATTCTTTTAGGATTTAACTTCAATCTTTCCTTTACAGACATTGATGAACAAGACCTGATCGTTTTTTCATCGTCATCTCCAGCATCATCCCCTGTACCTCCAGTATTGTTGGCTCAATCAGGAGGATCACCAACATCATCCGATTCGATATCTTTGGCATCAGATACAACAGAGGGTTCTCAAACATTAGATCCAGAGGAGCCGTCTTTGATTGCTGAAAATGGGGATGTCATCGATCCTGAAGAAGAGAATGAAAACATTCCTCAAAATATGCAAGGTATTAGAATGAATATAGGTTTTATCTACGATTCTACGTTTAGTATTTCTTCCACTGTATTTCTGATGAATTTGAATCAAATTGCGGTAAATAAATCTTAAATGATTTTTATCATTATTCCATTTAAGGAAGAGTAAGAGTTTTCAGAGATGACAAGGAAGCTGAGAGGGCAATTGAAAACCTCGAGATCGAAACAAACACAAAGTTTGTGTCCCGTGCAGAAGAGCTATCTTATAGAAAGGAAAGTAAGATAGTTTGTAACTCGATGCTACGACTTCTTATTCAAGCGGTTATGCATGCATTTTGTAAATTTGAACCCTTTATATATTTGACTTTTTATAGATTTTGATCTGGAGGGACACAAATTTTATTTGAAGATGTCAAAAATAAAAATCACCCGCAAGAAATCCCATTTACTGGCGTTCCATTCATCATCCTGGCGAGGAAAAGACTTGCTTGCACTCATGGTCCTGATAGAGGAATTTATTCTAAAAAGAAATACAAAGAAAATAAACTTGAGCAGGTAAAAACATTCACAGGATTATTTCATGATTAATTCTGAAAAATTAATGAGTTCTTGCGTATTACATAATTTGTTTTATTAGAATTTTTGCTTGGCCTGAAATTGTTCTTATATTTTTATCAATCCAAACATTCAAGCTCTTGTTCTGAGGGTCTAAATCTATTATAAATGAAAAAGCGTGTATTAATGTTAATTTTCTTATGTTTTCAGATGAAGAATGACCATTACACTGGAGCCAGCAGATTCCTTGCACAAAACACGAAGAAAATGAACTGTCCTGCTGAAATAGTGTTACGCGATATTGTGAAGTTTCCATCTTTTAAGGCAAGTTTAGATTCCTTTTTTGCAGTAGTGAAAAAAACATCAACTCTATGCTATAGTCTGTAATTTTGTCCGTCTTACCTAATCTCGGCAATTAGATGTTTCCATGTTTCTTTTTTCAAACAGGCAAAGAAGAACACTGAAGGTTGTAAACGCACAATCAGGGAAAAAATCAAGAAGGAATGGGCAGAGGCGCGCAACGAGATGGAAACAGAAAGGTTGATTTATGGGTCGTTTCCTGATGTATCTGAGCATTCAGGTCATACCGTTGACGAGGTATGTACATTGTCAAAATTGTTAAATTTTTATCATACTCGTTTATTTTTAATCATCGAGGTCGAATTTCAACTAGACAAACTTATATATTTGGTTTCTTCTTTATTTCTTTATTCAATTCAGTTCGGAGGATTATCCCAACAAGTGGACAGACAGATCATCAGTCATATCAAAGAACTTGTGCGGGATGGAACACACGACACAAATGAAATGGTCAGAAACATCGACAGATTCGTCAAGAATGTCTTATTTAAAGGGAAAACTCCACCACCAAAAACCAACAGACGGTATTATCCAAAACCAAAAGACGTTGCAAATCACATTTTGAATGAAGAGAACCGACTAAAATTTTCGAAAATTGATCAGGAAAATCTCGACCAGCTCATCCACAAGTGGAAAGAGGAGTATCCTGAAGATCATTTTCACTATAGGCCTTTCATAAAAGGATCAAAACCTGGCGTTAAAGAACAATTGTGGTTTAATGAAAATGGTGTGAGGATTGTAAGTTTATGAATAATTTCATCTATTTGAGAGGGAGGAGGGCAAGCACTAAGTTTCCACAGAAACAATGAATGACCTTACCTTTCATCTTTCAATATTTTTCAATAACAAGGGCTATATCCTTTCAGGATAACGATTCGGATTTGGAAGACAATAAAACAGAGAATGGAAGCCAGCTTTTGATCGTGCACCAGACAAAAAGCCAACAAAGACTACTAAGAAGGTATGGGAACAAAATGTCGCTGCTAGACGCAACCCATAAAACCACAAAGTATGCAGTGCCTTTGTTCTTTGTGGTGGTGAAGACTAATGTAGACTATCAGGTGGTAGCGTCATTTGCGACACAAGATGAGAGATATGAAACCATCTTAGAGGCCCTCTCAATAATCAAACGATGGACACCAGAGTGGGATCCGAAAACCTTTATGATCGATAATTGTGAGGCTGAGATCAAATCTATAGAGACCATGTTTCCAGGTATTTCATAGATAGATATTCAAACAGTATTTAATTCGCGGTTTTCTAACATCGCAACTTTCTTTATTCTGGTTCCATCTGGTTCAACGATTCGATTTTTGCTTATTCCTAAATACAATGAAGATGTCATTCATCTCTGAATCTAATCTCTTTCATAGATTGTTGGATCCTAATCTGCGATTTTCACAGAGAGCAAGCCTGGACAAGATGGTTGAGGAAAGGAGATAATGGTATGAAGCTACTTCAAGACGAAGTGTTGGCGATGTTACGGAAGATAGCAAATGCTTCCACAGTGAAATCTTTTGAAGACTCTGTGAAGGAATTGAAGAATAGCAATATTTGGAAAGAACATCAACACTTTAGAAATTGGATTGGTGTGACTTGGCTTCCGTTACACGAGGTAAAAATCACTTTCCTCACCACTAAATATTCCTTTTAAAAGCTGCTTATGATTCCTTAATTATTAAAGGTTATAAATCATTGGTTCTGTTTCTGTATTTTTCTTAATAGAAGTGGGTAGCTGCCTTTCGACTCAATTTGATTGAAGTAGCTGTAAACACAAACAATGGTACTGAAACTCAAAACAAAACATTCAAACATAAGTACCTCAAGGCATACAGAGACAAGTCACTGAGTGGGATGATGACTGTGCTGGTTGAACAATTTCTACCACAAAAGTATAGAGGGTAAATAATATCTACTTTTTCAAAATAATACTTTCTTGTAAATGATGGGTATTTTGTTTATAGAACACTAAAAATGTAGTGTCAGTTAAAAAAAAATTAAAAAAGTCAAATCTTCTCGTTTAGATATCTCAATAAGAACAAAGAATGCAGCAGTACATACAAAGTCTACAACAGCGCCTTACCAAAATGGCTTCATGAACGACCAAAACAATTTATCAAACACTGTGTCAAGAAGATCCAGGCAGCATCAGATCTTCATCATGAAGACATTTCAAAGGAAGGCAAAATATTCCACGTAAAAAGTGAGAATGGCAGTACGAAATACGAGGTCCACTTTGGAGATGATGGGAATCTTCCCTCGTGCACGTGTATGAGCTGGAGACGGTCCTCATTACCTTGCAAGCATATGATGTCAGTCCTCAAGAATGTTGAAGAAATTTCTTGGGAATCTTTCATTGATGTCTACAGGAACTCTGTTTTCTTCAATCTAGATTTTGAAGCAATTGGACTGAAAGCTGAGGTATGTTGCAAAATATTAATGTTTAATCGTTACTAAGGTTGATACTTGATGATCAGGTTGTCAAAATAAAAAATCTTAAAAAAATGTTTTTTAGTTATTTCAATTCATTCACATTAAAGGTACCCACAAAAGATGAAAGTGAACCTGAGAGTGCAATACCTGATGATTTTGAGAATGAAATTCCAATGATAGCCGACAGCAACAATAATACAAAGGAGGTAAAATCACAGTCCAAAAGCATATTGACAGAGCAGGAAAAAATGCGAGACATCATAAAAGAAATAAACACTTTGTCATACTGGTTAAAAATAAAGACGTTCTTGAAGTCAACACCAGTGTTCTAGAACAGGTCTACCGTGAGATGAAGGTTGCAGCATCACAAGATCATGGATTACTCCTGGAAAAAGAAAAAGAGAAAAAAGTGATTGGACAACCAAAAAAGAAAACTAGGTATAGAAATTTACAATCTGTCCCTGATGCCAAAGACTTTGCTTTTATAATATGCTAACTTTGAGTTGGGGATCTATTGGATTTCATTGGTCAATTTGGTTAATTGACTTTTTGTAAAAATAGTATTTTAAATCATTTAGATATGATACACTGCCCAAAAGGAAAAGGAAACAACCAAATCGTGTTGGTATTGCCGCAGAAAATATGGCCGCAGCAAAAGTACTAAGGATTGAGGAGAATCGTAGTTTACAATCTAAATCTGAAGTCAATGTAGAGGAAGAAATCGTGATAGATGACGATGAAGATATTTATGATATTGGTATGACAGAAAGGTGTGATTTTATTTCCAAAAATACAATGGTATGGGGTGTGATATTTATTTCTTTTACATACTTTAATTTATTATTGCTTCTCCATGAATATTCTTTCAAATTATTTATTGTTTCAGAGACGAAATCGAATTCCAAGGTGACAAGTTGAAGGCAACAGATGATATTTATGTCACTGGTATGAAAGAAAGGTGTGATTTTTTTCAAAAATATTCTTTAAAATTATACAGTTTGTGATACCTTATTTTTATATACTTCTTTTTTTATTATTGATATTCCATAAACCTTTTGTTGAATTGTTTATTGTTTTAGAGACGAAATGAAATTCCAAGGAGACAATTTGAAGACAACAGTTGAACTTTCAGACAAATCAAAATCAGATAGGCAACAAGCAACATCGTGCAACCCTCCCAAGATGAAGAAAATGACAAACAAAAAAATCCCATCAAATATAACAGATGAAATCAAAGTCGCAGACATTAATAAAAAGCTTTTAAGGTATATATGTAAAATGATTCAAAATAGGCATAGATATCAAGACCCCTGGTGATTCTAGTTATTTTACAGGTTTTTTTTTTCTGGGGGCTTGCTAAAAAATGATATTATGGAGTCACAAAATTTTGAGCTTTAAACAAAATTAATTTTAGTATTGGGCCACATGAATTGACGTTTTTATCCATCATGACGTTGGAAGAAACGTGGAATACTAAACAAACGAGATCCTTATCAAAACACCTGAAAGAAGGATGGCTCCAGGGTGAAGTCATTGCAGCCTATCTATTCATGCTGTGTCAAGGACGGACAGATGTGACATACTGTGAGGCTGCTATAGCATTGGCTCTATCAAAGGATAGAACTGTCTCGGTAAACTATTAGAAGAATTTTTTCCTCAAACGCAAAAAAAACGGAAGTGTCCTTATTTAAATTATTTCCAATTGATTCTAAGATCACTATTGTTTGTGTGCACCAATAGAATTTGCCCATGTGAAATGTTGATTTATTTGTCTCTATAAATTTGTAATATCTCAAATGTTCTTCATTACAGAAACTTTGGAATGGAACAACACTTTCAGAAGTCAAACTTGTATTTTGTCCATGCAATCCAGAGGACAATCATTGGATACTCCTTGTCCTATGCATTGACAAGGAGGAAATGTGGATTCTAGACCCGTTAACGTCTGAAATTGATATAAAACATAATAGCAACCACAGATTCTGTGAAAAAGTTGGGATGATGCTATTTTCACAAAAATTCGTAAAAGAAATGTTGTTGTGAAAAAAAAGCACATTCCTTACAGAAAGATTTGAAAAACTGTGGTGTTTTTGCAAGTTTTTATGCAAGACAACTATGCACAGGTGAAAATAAAGCACTACAGTGCTGCAAATAATTTTTAAGCTAATATGTGTGTATTTTCACGTGAAATTTTGATGGTTTCATTATTAGTACTTTCTGATTGAGTAATCACCGGCCAACTTGAAATTCCTTATTTGCAGCACTGCACTAAACCCCCAATCTTCTCCTCCTCTCTGATCGCGGTAATCAAAGTCAATCAGTGATTCCGACCTTCCTCAGCGTCTATTGTTCCTATCTCTTATTCCCTCTAAAGAAGGGTGTCGAAATTAGAAGAGGGATATTGACATTAGACCAACTATACTTGGACATGAACTAACGTTGGTCTATTGGGCTAGTTTAGACAAAATTTTCCAAAGTCGCTTCTTCAAAATAAGCTTCTTTATGTACTTTGCTTTTATTTTTAGGAAGGTCCATTGAAGAACATTTTAACACCATAACCATGCGCAAGGAAATATATCGTATGTTGGTTGGGTTTTGCTTACTCAACAAAAAAAAGAACTTCCAAAAGTTTTATGACACTTGCCCTGTAAGTTTCTCAGTTCTTTCAGGTATAACTATAGCGAAAAAACAACTTTATGCTATGCTCTCTGTTATTGGCTTTTATAACGCCAACCCTTATTGGCATTATTTTTAGGCTCAAGGCATAATGAATGTTAAAAATCAGTTTCTTTTTTTTTTCAGGTTTGCATCTCTCGTAAGACAGAGTCGGATCAGTCAACAGACTGGATTAATTGTGATCGTTGTCCGCAATGGTACCACTGTCAATGTATTGGGCTTAGCTTTAAAGAGGCAAACAACAAACCAATCTATCATTGTCCTGGCCAGCTACTTACAAAATAAGGGAAAAATATAATAGGAAAAAATTCTAATATCAATATAGCTAATATTGTGATGGATATTGTGAAACATGTTTGATAATGATAATTTTGGACTTTATATTCATATATTTTATTCAAGTTAAACAAACCACATTAATCATTATGTAAATATTTGAGAAGCAGAAACATATATCATTCACTCACATTATATTTTCATTTTGGTCCTTTTGGAGTTTCTG
This sequence comes from Clytia hemisphaerica, assembly GCF_902728285.1. NCBI lineage: Eukaryota > Metazoa > Cnidaria > Hydrozoa > Leptothecata > Clytiidae > Clytia > Clytia hemisphaerica. Next base: position 41,044 of record NW_027103401.1, read on the forward strand.
GAGCAATAAACTTTTCTAGACTACTATATATAGAGTTCCAGACAGAGATCACTTCCACTTGTTGTTCAGTCAGGAGTAATACCTTAAACAAGGCGTATACCTTGTTTAGGATGTACCTTAAACAAGGTACATGTATATACCTTGTTTAAGGTAGGGGTACCTTGTTCAAGGTATTTTTCAAGATTTCCTCAAAAAACATCGATTCTAAATGTGTTAAGGAAAAAGGGCATGTTGAATTTTAGCACAAAGGAAAGATGAGTCCTTGATTGACCAAGTAGTGAAAAAATCATCAAAATCTACAGACGGAATCTTTTTTCATCTTTGTTTTATCTTTGGAACTAGGTTTGGAACCATAAATTCAGGGGAAGAAGACAGGAAGCAAAGAAGAATAGTTAATAATACCTTAAACAAGGTGTATACCTTGTTTAGGATGTACCTTAAACAAGGTACATGCATATACCTTGTTTAAGGTAGGGGTACCTTGTTCAAGGTATTTTTTAAGATTTCTTGAAAAAACGTCGGGTACCATTTTAAATTGTTTTGTATTTTTTGTGTAAAGCTCTTTCTACACCCTTTAAAAAAGCAGATTTCGTTTCATGTAGACTAGACTTTAAGGTTGTTTTAAAATTGAAGATTGTGATCAATTCCGGCTGTGGAATTTTCTAAAAATCACCATGGGAATTCAGTTTCTCGTGCTCTTTCCAATGGTAGAGACGAAAGAGTGCCCTTTTTCCTAGTTTGGAAAATATTCCCACTACTTCCTAAATAGGAAGTATCAAACAATAGAAATTTGGAATTCTTACTTGAACAAGGTATACGCCTTGTTTAAGGTATTACTCCTGACTGTTGTTGGTTTTTGTTTTGAATGAGATTTCGAAAACGAAAGTGAAATTTTTATCAACACTCCTACATACAGAGTATTTTTGAAACGGGGCGGGGGAGAGAGCCGTCAGACGAGTCTGTAAATTCTCATAAAATTAGTAGAACTTCTCGAAAAAAAAACAACAGGATCGCTGATGACAACTAGAATTTTCCCATTAAAGGTTTTGTTTTTAAATAAGAGTGATAGTGTTTGCTTACTCATCAATTTTAATTTACAAGCTTTTTGATATTGAATTGATACGGATGTGGAGCAAGATTGGTCGGAAAGAGGAAAAAAATATAATTTTTTGCTTATATCAGTATAATGTAACAATTATACTGATATGGGTTTGAACAAAAGCTGGCTCACCTAGTTGGCCCGGGCCATTTGGCCTACTATATGGCCCACCTTTTGGCTCGCTGATTTTGCTGAATAAACAGTTTTTAAAAAAGCGATCGTCGATATAAGGGGAAAATTACGAAATTTGGTGCTGTACACCTTCAGCCAAGTCTAAAAAATACTGATGGGTCCCTATTGAGCTCTGGGCCAAGTCAAGCTAGCGAAGAAATGACATCCCTGAGAAGTTAAAATAGCGCACGGCTTGAAGTTGGCCTAGTGGTATAAGGCGTAATTGAAGACGCAGCGCCCGATTAGGTTTTGCCTTAAACCGGTCTGGACTTTTTTAACAATTAAAGTCTATTCACGATAAGTGTGCACTCTTTTACCTATAACTTTTGAAGGAATTCTTCAATCTTTATAAATTTGGTATCATTGGAAAGATATTAGTGAGTGGATCAATTTGAAATAAAAAAATCTTTAAACAAATTCTAAAAATGAAGATGAAAATGAAGAAGAAAAAAATGAAGATCTTGTAGAAAGGTGCTATAACTATCATTTTCACTGAAGTGAATCCTTGGTTATCGAACATTATCACTATGAAAAAATTTCTCGAAAATAATCATTCAGTCAAAAGATATCAAGCAAAGTTATAAGCTGATCGACGTCTAAAAACGCTGTTTTCTGCTGTTTTCTGCTGTTTTTTGGGGTCACTCACTTATTAACTTTGTATCATAACTTTATATTGAATAAATATTTTAGTGAAATTTCTTCACAGTGATGATCTCCTAAGATCAAAAAATCTCTCCAGTGAAAATGAAAGTTATAGCACTTCTCTACAAGATCTTCATTTTTTTCTTCTTCATTTTCACCTTCGTTTTTAGAATTTTTTCAAAGACTTTTTTATTTCAAATTGTTCCACTTAAAAATATCTCTCCAACGATACCAAATTTATAAAGATTGAAGAATTCCTTCAAAAGTTATAAGTAAAAGAAAAAAGAGTGCACACTTATCGTGAACAGACTTTAGTACAGCGCAAGACCTTCCCGTAAGGACGATTGCCGGGCCGCACGGGTCTATAAATTTCGTAATTTTCCCCTTATATCGACGATCGACTCTCACTCGCTTTTTTTAAATATTGCTTATTCAGCAAAATCAGCGAGCCAAAAGGTGGGCCATACAGTAGGCCAAATGGCCCGGGCCAACTAGGCGAGCCAGCTTTTGTTCAAACCCTACTGATATGAAATATGTGTCAGATATGAAACGGGAACACTTATGTAAAAACAAAACCTTTAAAGTGAAAAAAAAAAACAGCAAAAAAACGAATTTTTCGACCCAAACGAGCTACCTTCTAGAGGCATTCATCTTCATTTTCAAAAGATTTTGAAGTTATTTTTCTCAAAAATTAATTCACACTTAATTATCTTTTCAAAGGTTTATAATATGTTATATTAAAAATATGTGATATTGAAACATTGATTGAAGAGTTGGCAAACGAAACAAGTTTTGATCTTAAAATGAATGACAATTCGTATTGAAAATATAATACAACAAAGTCAATCGATTGTTATCAAAAACTACGCCTGATTCAAACCAACCCAATCGAACGCAAACCGAATTTTATTAATCTTCGTGACACACAATGATGAATCGAGCCTTAAGTTATTTTCGAATTAACACCTAATGGATACGAGATTTTTAAGTCTGAATATACCACTGGTGCTAGGATGGCTACGTTATTACTGCCGTGTCAAAACTCCCAAGTGTGCTCAACCTCAGCCTATCGTCATTTTTCTAATTCAACGTGTCCTATAATCAACGTGGATAAATTATTTTAACAAGTCCTGATTAAAGCTTTTGTTAAAGAAGTGATATCGTTTGCTTACTCATCAATTTTAATTCACAAGCTTTTTCGCGTTGGATTGATACGGATGTGGAGCAAAATTGGTCAGAAAGAGGAAAAGAAAAACATTTTTTGCTTATATCAGTATAATATAATTAGGCAGACACTGTCCTGATATGAAATATGTCTAATATGCCCAGGGGTACTAGGGCGTTGTTACTAAAAGAGGTAACGAGTGGTAACGAGTGGTAACGAGTGGTAACGATGTGGTAACGAGTGGTAACGAGGTGGTAACGAGTGGTAACGATGTGGTAACGAGGTAACGAGTGGTAACCAGTTGAAAACGGTGGCCCTAAGTCTCCAAATTTGAATTTCTCGATTCTTGTGTTTTTGCAACAGATGCTGATGGCTCTTGAGGTTCTGCAGCAGGACCTGGCAGATCTGGTGAATGTGCAGTAGGAATTGGAGATTTAGGCGAATGTTATGATGTAGTTGATGGATCTGGTGAATGTGATGGTAAAGCTGGTTGTTTGGGTGAATGAAATGGTGGAATTGATGGTTCTGGTGAATGTGAATCAAAGATTGATGGTTCTGGAGGTTCTGCATCAGGAGTTGGTGATTCTGGTGAATGTGCATCAGGAGTTGGTGGTTCTGGTGAATGTTATGGTGGAGTTGATGATTCTGGTGAATAAAATGCTGGTGTTGATGGATCTGATGAATCCAATGGTGGAGTTGGTGATTTTGGTGAATGTGCATCAGGAGTTAGTGGTTCTGGTGAATGTACAGCAGAAGTTGGTGGTTCTGGTGAATATGCAGCAGGAGTTGATATACTGATAAATTGTTATTGAGATGTTATTCATGGATGTAATAACAACACGTTCATTAACTAGCGAAAAATTTCAGATTCACCATAACTGTATTTTCATTACATCCATGAATGACATCTCAATAACAATTTATCAAAATATTAACTCCTGCTGCAAATTCAGCAGAACTATCAACTCCTACAGCCATTCATCACAACCTTCAATGCCACCATCAAATTCACCAGAACCAACAATGCTAATATCAAATTCACCAGAACCATCAAATCCTGCAGCACATTAACCAGAACCATCAACTCCTGATGCACATTCACCAGAACCACCAACTCCTGCTGCACATTCACCAGAATCACCAACTCCTGCTGCACATTCACCAAAACCATCAACTCCACCATTGCATTCACCAAAACAACCAACTCCACCATTGTATTCACCAGAATCACCACCTCCTGCTGCACATTCACCAGAACCCCCAACTCCTGATGTACATTCACCAGAACCACCAACTCCTGCTGTACATTCACAAGAACCACCAACTCCTGCTGTACATTCACCAGAACCACCAACTCCTGCTGTACATTCACCAGAAGCATCGACTCCTGACGCGCATTCACCAAAATCACCAACTCCACCATTGGATTCATCAGAACCACCAACTCCTGCTGCACATTCACCAGAACCACCAACTCCACCATTGCATTCACCAGAATTACCAACTCCCGCTGCACATTCGCCAGAATCAACAACTCCTGCTGCACATTCACCAGAATCAACAACTCCTGCTGCCCATTCACCAAAACCACCAACTCCTGCTGCACATTCACCAGAACCACCAACTCCTGCTGTACATTCACCAGAAGCATCAACTCCTACTGATCATTCACCAGAACCACCAACTCCTGCTGCACATTCACCAGAAGCATCAACCCCTGCTGCACATTCACCAGAACCACCAACTCCTGCTGTACATTCACCAGAACCACTAACTCCTGCTGTACATTCACCAGAACCACCAACTCCTGCTGTATATTCACCAGAAGCATCAGCTCCTGATGCACATTCACCAGAAGCATCAGCTCCTGATGCACATTCACGAAAATCAACAAGTCCACCATTGGATTCATCAGATCCATCAACACCAGCATTATATTCACCAGAATCACCAACTCCTGATGCACATTCCCCAGAATCGCCAACTCCTGATGCAGAACCTCCAGAACCATCAATCTTTGATTCACATTCACCAGAACCATCAATTCCACCATTTCATTCACCCAAACAACCAACTTTACCATCACATTCACCAGATCCATCAACTCCACCATAACATTCGCCTATATCTCCAATTCCTACTGCACATTCACCAGATCTGCCAGGTCCTGCTGCAGAACCTCAAGAGCCATCAGCATCTGTTGCAAAAACACCAAAATCGAGAAATTCAAATTTGGAGACTTAGGGCCACCGTTTTCTACTGGTTACCACTCGTTACCTCGTTACCACATCGTTACCACATCGTTACCACTCGTTACCACGTCGTTACCACTCGTTACCACTCGTTACCACTCGTTACCTCTTTTAGTAACAACGGTACTAGGGTTGCGAGCTGACGGGAGTGCCACCTGACTTTCGACCCTTGGACCCTTACCGGGACTAAAAAGGAGAAAACAAAGGAAAATTTTGTGACTTTTACGACCCTTATTCGGACAAATTTGACCAATTTAGACCAAATTTCGATCTTTCTGGGGGTAAAAAGTTGAAATTTTTCTATTTCTCCGACCCTTAGTGGGACTGAAATTAGATTTTCTGATTTTTCCAACCCTTAGCAGGACTCCAGAAATCCAGAAAAGATACCTTAAAGGGCGGCACATACCATACCCTCCATTAGCATAAGTACCCCCCCCTCGGGCTGAGATGAAACTTATGTAAAAATAAAGCCTTTAATTTGGCCATTCCATTTTATATCCATACAAGGGATGAGTTGACGAAATCTTCCAGGGTATACCCCAATGAAGAATTTCCTGAGGGTTTAAGGAAAGTTTTCTATTTTTCCACGGGGTGAAAAAAAATTATTCTAAAACTTCCAGGGGGTAAAGGACTCCTTTTAGTTTGTCCACCGCACTTTAAAAGTACGAATTATTTGCAAATTTTGCCATTTTCCAAGGATTGCTACTCATACACTTTCAAGAATTATTTCTCTGCTTGTTTCTGGGTTTTCTGTTTCAAAGGGTTTACGTGTGAACACTCGGAAGAACAAAGTAATGCATTGCAAACATGGTCTGAGGGAAAGGCAAAAGACAAGTAAATGGCCTTGTGGTGTCTGCTACAAAGGAGTAGGGAGCAACTCTATTTTATGCCGCCAATGTAAAAACTACATTCATAAACGATGCTCGGGCATAAAAGGGCGTTTAAGGGAAGATTTTAACTATGTTTGTCCTGCTTGTCTAAATCCTGTTGTTGTACCTCCCTCCCCTGTGTTTTCTATAGACGGTTCAGATCTTGAGGTAGTACCCACATTCTGTTAACTAGGTGATATGATTGGGGACAATGGAGGCTGTTTTGATGCAATTACCTCAAGGGTGAAGTCTGCGTGGAATAAATTTAGACAGTTGTTGCCAATTTTGACTAATAAGAGCATCCCATTGCAATGTCGTGGTCGTGTCTTTACTTCGGCCGTAAGGGGTGTTTTGCTTCATGGAAGCCCGACCTGGGCAGTCACGGTTGATGACTGTAGTAGGCTTGTTCGAAATGACAACGCGATGGTTCGTTGGATCTGTTCAACTCGTCTGGCTGATAGGATTTCAATGACCCAGCTTAGAGAAAGACTTGGTATTCCATGTATTGAAGACTTAGTTTCCCAAGGTAGACTTCGTTGGTTCGGTCATGTGCAGCGTATGCACGACGACTGTTGGCAAAAAAAGATGCTCACTCATGTAGTGCAAGGGAAATATGTTGGCAGACCAAAAAAGAGGTGGTCGGACAATATCAATGCGGACATGAAGTCCCTAAATGTCAACATCGACCTGACAAACGATCGCATTGCATGGCGTACGGCCATCAAGAGAGGAAGGCGTCCAACCCCAGCTGCTGGGAACAATGGACGATAAACCGTGCAGTAAGTAAGTAAGTAAGTTTCTGAGTCTTCTAATTTAATACAGCCAAAGTCCAATTCACCCTTAATTATAGTATGAACCATAAAACTGTGCTTAAAGGGATTCATGCATAAAAAATGAAACTTAATCCATGAATAGCTATAATGAAAAGCATTCGAGAAATTCAAGTCAAAGTTGTCAACAGTGATTCTATCCTAAGATATTGACATCCAAAATTCCAAATTCAAGACATCTGCACTCTGTGGAAACCATATTGAAATGATAATTTCAAAGTTTGATTTCAAACTTTCTGGTTTCCTTAATCCATATTAGGTAAAAATTAGAGGACTGGATCAAAAATTATTAAGTGACTTTTTATGGTATAAAAATCCTTAGAACGTAACTCCAAATTTCATAAAGCTTTGAGTATTAGTTCTTGAGATATTCAACTTTTTAAAGTTATGACGTCATAAATAATGACATCATAATCACGTTTTCTTAAAAAAACTCAAATTCTGCTGAGAAAGAATTTAAGTTACACCGAATACGGTATTCTACATCCAAATACGCTTCCAAAAATGTATAGTTTGTTATAGTTTAGGGACTGGAACTGGGGCGGAAAAATTAATGCAATTCTGGGACATGCACTAAGTTACCCGAGAAAGAATTAGCCTGAAGGCCCGGATCCACAAAGGTATGCGATTGCAAGATAACTTCTACACTTGCATATTAAGGCGTTCGCAATGTGCTTAAGGAATACAGCCGTGACTCTCTGCTTTTAGGTGCTTAATATTTGCTTTTTAAGTATGGATTACACCAGGAAATTTTCTGTGTGTGGAGTGGATGTTGTGTTTATAGAAGAATCATAGCAGTCAGTTAAAAAAGAATCGCAGAGATAAGTTATAGGAGCTCCTAGAATCTAGGACAGAGAAAGAGGTTGAGATTAACATACTCACTGAAACTATAAGGAAAGAATTGAAAAAGTTAAATCCGAATAAATCCCTTGGTCCAGATGAGCTTCACCCAAGGATGCTCAAGAAGCTTGCTGAATACATCGCAGAAACGATTTTCCTGATAATGACAAAATCTTTCAACGAAAGTTGTCTTCCGAAGGACTGGAAGCTTGCAAACGTATCACCTGTCTATAAAAAAGGAAACAAAAACATAGCAGAAAATTATCGTCCAATTAGTTTAACATCTATAGTCTGCCGAATAATAGAAAAGATTCTGAAAACCCACATTATGACATATCTTGATCAAGAGGAATTACTATCTAACAAACAACATGGCTTCATCAACCGCCGGTCAACTGTAACACAATTACTAAATTACCTAGATGCTCGCACCGAAGATATTGGAAACGGTAGAGTCGTAGACACAATATATTTTGACTTTACAAAAGCATTTGACTCAGTTCCTCATCAACGGCTCCTAATCAAACTAGAAGCATATGGGATAAAAATCAAGTTGCATGAATGGATCAAAGACTTCCTGAAGGATCGATCCCAGATTGTCAAAGTAAACTGAGTTGAATCAGTGCAAAAAGCAGTGCTCAGTGGAGTACCTCAAGGTAGTGTCCTAGGGCCTACCCTTTTCGTTCTTTATATCAATGATCTACCAGATTCCGTTAAGTCAAAACTGTTCCTTTTTGCTGACGGCACCAAACTCGTCAATAAAGTGGAATCAGTTGAGGATGCGCTAGTAATACAAAACGATATCAACCAACTACTAAAGTGGTCTGAAACATGGCTATTAACTTTTCATCCGAACAAATGTCATGTGCTAACCCTAGGAAAGCCAAATATTATCAAACATGTACATGAATACACACTAGGGGATAAAATCCTTGAACATGAATCATTTGAAAAAGATCTTGGTGTTGTTATCATTGATAAGAATCTCTCCTTCGACGAACACATATCAAATCAGGTGAAAAAAGCTAATTCAATGGCTGGTCTTATGAGACGGACCTTTACATACCTCACTCCTGAATTGTTTTGAAAACTGTACATAACATTTGTCAGACCACACGAGTCGCAGGAGGCATTGAGGCCTATTTTTGCAACTATAGACGCTTTCAATTATAGCGCCCCGTCAGCACCTTGAACTGACTGATCATAAACATAAAACCAGACTCGTAAATAATGGAAGTATGGAGGTGATACACTTCGACGTTGCTGCCCATCCAATTATGTTTTACGGTCCTCATTTCTGGAATGCTTACAGTGTCCAAATAAAATATCTGAATCCTAACCATTTCTTATTATTTAGTAGTAAATCATATGTATATATTCTCCATTTTCGCGCCAAACCCACGCCATTTTTTTTGCTAAACATATATAGCTATTTTTAAATGTACATAGCGTTCCTTCATCTATCACAGTACTTTAACTGCCTGATGGTATTGTAAACCTCTTAAAGGTTGTTTCATCAGGTTGATTTTGTAATTTTTTTCTAGTTAAAGTTTAGAGAAAAGAAATCTCATTCATTCACATGGCATGGGTTGACCCGGGCGAAGGTTCATTCACTTGCCAAGTGAACCGCTGCAAATGGGATTTAAACCTCAGTCGCCTGTGCAGCAACCAAGGTCGATGACCACTATACCACAGCGCCACACGGCATTAAGCAGTGGAATAGTTTGCCTTCTAAGGTAGTCAACTCATCCTCAGTTCAAGAATTTAAAGAGACCCTTAGTGTAGCCTGGAAAGATAAAAGTTTGAATATGATTGAAAGTGTCACTATTGTTGCATACCTGTCTATAATATAACAATGTAATAATTAACCCAAAATGTATGAGCGATTTATAGAGGCCCATGTGTCCACACGGTGGCCTGCGAATTTGTAAAACTATATTATTATTATATTATAATATGAAAAGGAGGTAAGACAATTTGATTTTTCTGACTCAAAGTGAAACTCTTTTTCTCAAATATTTAGAGTTGGTCGGAAGAAATAAACCAAACTATCAATTGGGCCTGACCTGTTCGATGTTTGTATTGAATTGAATTGAATTGAATATATTTTCGCTGCAACACAGCAGGATAACCCCTTACAAAAAAAAAATAGATTTCTCTAATACAATGGGGAACCTAGAAGAAACTGAAAAATTATTACAGAACTAAAGAACAAATGAATAAACGATTATCATAATATTAATAGTGACACAAAATAATGAATATAAGAAATATTTTTCTTTTATTTTATGAAAATTTCTTTGAGTAGTTTTATCTAAAAGTTCTTCCTGTTACACGACCCACCCCCTCCCACCCTGGGAAAACACACTAAGCTCATACACACACAATTACGCACACACACACACACACACACACACACACATACACACACACAAAGATTATTCGTTTTCAGCTTTGTATTTGTCTAAATAGAATTTTGTAGCTAAAGATTTTAGTTCATCAGTATCAAGGTTGTGAAAATCAGTGTCAGGATGATTTATTAGTAACTCATTCCATTGTTTTGACGAAAGACGAGAGAAAGAGTTAAGTCCAAAATTTGTGGTTTTGACCGTTGAAAGTTTTAGTAGTTTAATAGCTTTGCCCCTGGTGCCAGTTTTGTGATCAATTTCATCAAAATTAAGTGTTGATAGGACATCAGATGGAAGATTACCCTGGAGGTATTTTTGAATAAATAAGATATTCATTACTTTCACCTGATCAAAGATTTTGAGTAATTTAAGTTCAGCAAACAGGGGAGTGGCAGAAGTTCTTGGTTCACTAAAGGTCATGAGTCTTAGTGCAGTGTTTTGAAGAGTAAGAATTCTATGTGTGACAGTATTGTCACACAGTCCCCAGAGTTGACTAGCATAGCGAACATGAGAAGCAAAAATTGCATGATAAATGTTTAGAAGGATGTGAATTGGAACATAGTGACGAAGTTTGGATATTGCCCCATTTGCCCTTCTCAATGTAGCAGCAACGAAAGAAGTATGAACCTTCCAGTTTAGATGATTGTCAAGGTGAACACCCAAATACTTCACACTCTTACTTGGTGATAGAATTTTCCCGCAAAGCTTAATTCTTGGAATACAGTCCATCTGTCTCCAAGGGGAACGAAAAATAACAAACTCAGTTTTGCTAGCATTCAAAGAAATTTTGTTGGCATTAAGCCAGCTGACTAAAACTCTGAGATCAGCATTAACCCTCCCACAAAGACTCCATACAGTTTTTGAAAAATTTAGTAAATGAGTATCATCAGCAAAATGATATGTTTCAGAGGTTCTTATACAGCGGTGAAGATCGTTTATATACAACAAGAACAGCAGAGGACCCAAGACTGAACCCTGAGGAACTCCATGATTAATAGATTTTAAAAGGGAATTTGAGCCTGAAAGAGAAACATACTGGGAGCGGTTAGTGAGGTAAGATCGGAACCAGTCATTAACAATGCCTCTGACTCCGTAGTGATCAAGTTTTTCAAGTAAGATTTCGTGATCAACTGTGTCGAAAGCCTTTTGTAGATCGACAAATACACCACAGGCAAACCCACCATTGTCAAGATAGTTTCGGATACGTTCGACAATATTAATGAGTGTATGCTCAGTAGAGTGAGCCTTACGAAAACCAAATTGTCGAGAGTAGATTTGATTATGGTTTTCAAGAAAATCAGAAAGACGTGAGTACATCACTTTCTCAAAAATTTTTTCAATGTTAGATAAGAGTGAAATTGGCCTATAATTAGAGACTTCAAGGGGAGAACCTTTGTGTTTGAAGACAGGCACAACTTTGGATATTTTGAGAGTAGAGGGAAAAATACCACTGAGAAAGGAGTAGTTTATCAGCGCCGATATTGGCACAGAAATATCAAGTCTTAAAAGTTTAAGGATTTTTATAGGAATACTATGAGGACCACTTGCTTTATTTAATGAGAAAGAGCCAATCACCTTCGCAATTTCTTGATTAGTGGTTGGTGCTAAGAGGATGGAATGCAGATTTGGATCTTTCATGAAACTGCTGAAGTGATTGTAAGAAGGCGGCATTTTTTCACGAATAGAATCAGCTATAGTAGTGAAGAAATCATTGAAGGAATTGGCTACTTTCTCAGGATCTGATGTCAAAGAGTCACCTGTGATGATTGAAATGGGTGATTCTGAGTTAGCCCTTGTTGAGATTATATCGCGAACACCAGACCAGACTTTTCTAGAGTTTTTAGAATGGAAATCAAAATATCTGTAAGTGCACCTTATAGTTCTAGTTCTATTAAATTATCACATAATATATTATATATATTGGATGATGAAAAGGATCTGAGGCCGTCTACTATGTATGGTGTTGTTTTTGTATATTTCTTAAAAATCTAGTTGCTTGTATAAGTTGTTGTTGTTGTTTGTTGATGTTGTGTCAGTGCAGCTGGAACCTCGATATTCCAGGATTAGAAAAAGCTATATCTGTTATCTTTTTTCTTCAAAGAATCAACAAGCCATCAACATTGATAAATTCCACACATTTCCTCAGAAACTTTTAAAATTATCTGCCATTATGACTTTCTTGAAGCCGTTCCGAAATTAACCAATCGGGTTGTGTATCGGAATTCCTATGGGAGTTCTTTCCGAGATTTGTAAAATAACTAAGTCGCAAAACAACTTTTTCCAGGGGTTTGAGGAAAAAACAGAACTGCACGGCGATCTTTACAGTAATGTTTAAAAATCGGGGAAACCAAAAGTTTATTTTTTTAATAAGTGCAGTACTATTTTTTTAAACAGCCCCATTTTTTGAGTCAATAATGCCCATACGTAAAACTAGTTGAAAACAAAATTTTTTTTGATAAAAACTTTTCAAAATCGGGAAATTTTTGAAAAGTTTAATTTTAGATCCCTCCAAATCCCGCTTCATCCCGCTTTAGATCCCTCAAAATCGGAATCAACTTAATTCCCGATTGGGAAGGGCTAAAGTTCTCAAATTTTCCCTGGATATTCGTTTTTATCTTCCTTATCGGATAAAAGAAGGATTCTGTCGTTAAATATCGTAAATTTTTCTTCACGACCAAAAAGAGCATTTTTTTGATCCGATAAATCCGTTTACAGATCGCCGTGCTGCTATCATTTGCTTTTTATTCAACCATATATTTAAATTTGTGGTCAAAAATACTTAAATTAATAAGTTAATAATATTCAATGTACAATTTGTATCTCTCAGAAAATAAACACTTACAGAACGACATTGTTTATCATTTGGAATACCCCCGTATTTGGACCATTCTATCGTGCTGTCGTGGGCGCAAAATAGGGCGGAAACTAAGTAGCACCCTCAGTGCAAGATTGTCACCTCATCTTTATTTGCCCGCGTGAGAACCCGAGCTAATCATTTTTTCTTGCGCGCTCAAGGGGAAAATGAAAGTGATCGATATTCTTTGAAGGAAAAACTTCAGAAACAAACAAAGACCAAAAGATGTATTTTGTTGTTGAGAATCGATCCTGTGAAGATGAAAAAATATCTGCAATGTGTTTTTTTCGGAATGCTGAAAAACTCTAATTTCGATCTTCCTTCCTTCTTAAGGTAAAGAGGTTGCGAAATTTGGGCAAAAATCGCTAAAAAGCTGGTAAAATCGTAATCCTCAAAAATCGAAGTTCCAGCCCCACTGTGTGTTGCTTCTAAAAGGATAAACAAATGGGCGCGGTAAGCGGCAGGGAACTACTACTACTACTACAACCTTGTGTCATACAAGAATTACGGGAAACGCATATTTGGACTTTGTACCCTATGCTGCGCGCAAGCACTTAAGCTAAAGTCCCGCAAAAGCGGGACAAAAATCAGTTTTTTGCATTTTGCAAAAAAACGCCACATAGAAGATCTTTCAAATTCAGTATGTGGATAGAGCAGTAAAAAATACAACTTTTCTATTTTTCCTTTTTTTTGCAAAAGTTCTCAATAAGCTATTATATCCAAACACAATCAACATGCAATCGACAGATAGTATACGCGCGAACAAGTGTTAGAGCTAGAGCGTGGGAAAATTTCATTTCAACGTAATATCATATTTAATTGTTTTTCTTAACGACCAATACGGAGCAACGAAGACTGATATTTCGCAAACGAGAAATGTCAACGACTTACCAGCGAGAATTTTCGGGAATTAGGATATCACATAATATATGCAAATGCAAACTGCGAAAATTAAGGAAAGATGTTATGCATCAGATAAAAAAAATCATTTAACGCGGTAATTTCAAAAAGTTTACATTATCAAGAATCATAAATGTGAAGCTTTTTGATCACGAAATAGGTAGAATATTGTAGGAAAGCATAACGCTATAACATTAAAACATGCCTCCAAAAAGAAAGAACAGTAAAACTTCGGCTGGAAAAGGTTTGTTCAATGTATTGTGGATTAATTTTTAAAATATAAAGGCAGGAATTAGTCCCAATGATTCGAGGTTTATAGTCTCACAAATATACCATCAAACCTTTTTATAAGAACGTGGCTCTAAAATTGGGCTGGCGTATATAGTTTAAAAGCAAATCAACGGCATAACGTTAGAAAATATTCCTGAAAACACTACACCGGGTCGCTGAGACAGGGATGTGATAAGGCAGTTTTACCATTCCTTTGATAATAGTTAGCCCTCAGTGTCATGCGTTAACTTTGAACTGGAATTAAACTTTGATCAATCTTCTTGAATTTCTTCATCCTCGATCACCATTGGTCTTTTTTCTTACTCTAATTTGCCGAACTAGTCACAACATTTTTTAATTTTTAAGGTTTTCAGAAAGTTTGAGTAATTTAATTCTTCTTAAAGTTCACTTATAATGTTCTGGTATTTCGTTTCTCAAATTAGTGCTTTATAAAATCTCTACAAGATTCTCAAACTTATTCAAAAGGTTTTTAATTACAATCATAATCTTTTTCATTAGCAAAGAAAAACAGAAAGGACACTCTGGATATGAAATCTTAAAGGAAAAAAATACGCAAGTTTACAGCTGAGGTGAGGTTCTGCCGTTGTCCCAGGGGGGGGGGTACTTAGGTAAAAATGGGCGCTGGGTGTGCAGACGGTAAGGGTCGGTTTTTTCACCTTTCAAAGTCTCTCAAAGGGTTGCGAAAATCAGAAAAATTTAAATCTGTCTCTCTAATGGTCGGAAGATTCGCGAATTTTAGCAAATTTAGAGTGAAAAAATTGTAAAAATGTATCACTAAGGGTCGGTTTTGGGAGGTCATGGAACGCACATACCCCTCATCTGCCAACCCTAGTACCCCTGGGGTTGTAGTACTTACTTATAATTTTATAGTGAGTAGTCCCATGAAACACATCAAATTAACGTAGACTAAAATATATAGTCAAAAGTTTCCGTCAGAATAATAAGAAATGAAGATATTTGGCATAAATTTTAAATAAGGATAAATTATGTACAGCAATAGCGTTAGGTAAAATATAGAAAAAATAACTTCGAAAGATCAAATTTCTTCTTCTTCTTGGAAAACCTCCTCATGCAAGGCAATATATTCATCTTTGATTGCTTTTGTTTTGACAATCTGATCTAATTTTTTTATTAGCGATTCGTCGTCAATACTTTTCAATCGCGTTCTAATCTTGTCTTCAATTTGCCTAAAGAATATAGAAAATGTATTTTGTCTTAATGTACAAATGAACCTTAACGAACAGAAACTTTCATGATTAGTTTCGATTAATTCGACAATCGAAAAATTCGATAGATTACGCCTGGATTATTTTACCCAATGCGAGAAATTTACGACATGAACTTTCGCGCATTCTAGGGTTGAACTATTTTCGCAAGTACTCAGTGAACTTTGGGGATCCTTTTGTAAAGAGTATTTATTTCACAAATAAGACCAAAATTCCACCTTTCTTAGATTTTACACCCAGCATTACAGTATAGGATTATAAATGAGTAGTGCGAAACTTACTGCTTTGTAAGCTTTTTCAGTTTGTTTGCATTAACACGTTGTTGTTTCGTGACATATATCTTTTCAGATGGATCGACATAAAATTTCTCATCTTTCCAAATAGCACCCATGACTTTCTTTTTAATCGGGTCCACAAGTGCTGGGTAGCAAACTAGATTTTCATCAATATCGTCACGACCTTCCAAATTTGTGTGTACTTGAGAATCTATAGGAAAAGTGTATTTAAAGGTAAATGTTTACGGGCAATGAGAAAGTCTCTAAAATCGAGTCTCCAAAAAATTGGCAGTTGAAAGAAATCGGATTGATTCATACCGTTCTGGTATAAATGATCTGGGCGTTGAAAAGGCATTCCTGATTGAAATAAGAAAATAGAAATGAGGATGACAATTGAACAATAACAAGAAATTTCATTTCTTACCCCCATCTAAATAGTGCACCATTCTCAATGAAGAACGCACAAATGCAATGTGCAGGTACGGAATCTTCCTTTTCCTGTCGTTCGATTGACTGTTTGTACCCACGGTACTTCTTAGTTTCTTTTGTAGCTAAGAAAAAAATTATTTTATTTCAGTTTGATGTGATGAAGACAATGTTCAGTTTTCAGGGCTATGAAATACGAGTAAAAACTAGGGAGGGTCAAATTGTAACTTATGGCCATATAGAGGTAAGTAGTATTAAAGTCCATTCTCATAAAGTGTATACTATTTCCTTTTTTGTGTGCCATTCTTCAGCCAAAGCTTCAATTCTAACAAATTATATAGAGTATAGTTGAAAATCTTATCCAGAGCACAATATTGAAAAATTTGAGTCCAAATTTTTGATATCATAGAGGAAAATAATGAAGTACCAACTTTATTCTTTTATGCTAGTTCCTTTTATTTCGGTATAACAGTAATTCAAAGCCTCCGGATTTATGCTATCTAATTATTTGTCTGATGATATTATTGCATCGAAAGTTACAATCAGCTTGTTGGCATGAAAAAACCTTTTAAACTTTCATCTTTCTTAGCCAATTCACCAACCCTAACTCTTCTATAAAGAAAGTTTCAACAGATGAAGAAAAAACAAAATGGGAGAACAGCTTCCTGTTTTAATTTTATTTCTTTAACTTTAAGGACGAGGATAACAATATTGATGATGTGCAGCATGATGTATCCAATCAAAGACCAGGCCAGGTAACTAGTATTGAAAGGTGTGAGGTTATTTAACAAGATAGACTCTTGTTGTTCTTTTGACGAAATTGACAATGTTTTAGTGCCTTTTATGGGATTTGGGTGTCTCGTAGTAAAAACTGTATTTTTCATTGGAGTTTTTTCATTTCTAGGACGTAGAAATGGCAGAGCTTGTTCTAACTAATCACACGCCTGTTAAACGGAAGCCATTAAAGATCGTTGCTTCTGATCCAGCGAAAGACATGTCACCGATTCAAGGGTTACCAGGAAAGAAGACCAAAAAAAACCGCCGACGGCGGGCAAACTGTCAAAGTAGATGCGCTATCTGCGAGGTTGTTTATGGAAGTCCTGATGACGTGGCAAACGACGCATGTGGATTGAATAATCGAATGATGGGATGCGAGGGTGGGTCAGAGTGTAATTATTGGGTGCACGTCCGCTGTGTTAATATGTCCGTGGAGAGTGAGGCACAGATATTAGCAATCGATTTTCGTTGCCCACGTCATAAAAATAAAGACAAAGAGAAGCACAAAGAGGTCCATTCTGTTGATATTGGTACCGTTGCAGAGAGTAAAGAGAGAGACTCAGACATTCCACATTCAACACGATCAGGAAGATTGCGCAGGACGACAAAAAAGTTGGATCTTTGACGATGGTGTTGTTCTATTAGTCAGGTAGAATTAACTACATAACTACCCAGACAAAAATGTTTCATCTCTACACCATTTTTGTCTCCGTTTTGGTGGTTTATGACCTAATTCTACCTGACTATATATCTTTAATTAACATACTTGTTTACCATTCATTTGTGATCTAGTTTTTACCCCGATTTTGTAGTTACTATTGTTCTTGTTAGGTTTCTAAAGCTTAATTTCTAAAAGGTACGTTGTACGTTTAGCAGAATTAGAATCACTTTTGGGTATATGTGCTGAAATTTACTTTTGGCCCCTTTTGGGGCATTTTGGGACGGTGGCGTCAATTTCAATTCTACGTAATATTTTCTTTATCATAAATTGAAATGATCTTCTAGATGTAAAACAATCGACGTCATCATAAAATGCCCCTATATCTAAAGGTTCCAAAGGTTTGTTTTGTCTTGTTGTCCGAGATTATGCTATAGTGAAAGATCATGATCTATCATTCATTAAATTATTACAACTATTCCTTACCTTTTCCATTCGGTCATGAAGCCTGACACACCGGATCCATTGTGTATTTGTTGGAACACCTCTGGCTGGCAACCAATATTTGACTTTCTTGTTAAGCTCTTCAAGAAGAGCATCACCTAAAGCAAAATAAAAAATGTTATGGGCTGGGTAATATCTTTCCACGTTGTACTGTATTGTCAACTACTGGAAGGTAAACTGGTTAAAGTATGGTATTCAAATAACACACCCTCTTGTCACTGCCCCCACAACACTGGAAAAATTGGGATTTTTTCATCCTCACTGAGGACAGCAAGTGCCACCGGGCACTGCGGTAATACCTTTGGTAATACCATGAACAGATGAAATTGTGAACAGAAAATGAAGGTGTATATAGACCCACACCTCCTTGGCAGTTGTTGGACAGCTCTGTTGTCGAAGATGCCATATTCTTCCTGTAAAGCTGTTTGACTTCCTCTGGCATTGTGGCATCAAGTTTTACAAAGTGTGTGTAGATCTGGATAGAGAATAAATAATGTAAAGAACCAAATGGCATTTTTTTTAGAAACAAACCTGCCCCGCAAGCTCTGAATAGCCCTTCTGCAACAAGCATTCCCTAGGAAGAATATAACCACTTTTACCATTCCACTTCTCTGCGAGAATAATACAGACTTCTTCTATGTAAAAAAATATTCAGATTCTTTTCGACATACGTTTGGCCTGAAATTTGAATTTTAAAGATAGGTATATAACCTTTTGATAGTAAGGATGATTTCCTCCAAAGAAAATGGGACTGATCCGTTTCAAACCAGCCATCATGCCTGTAAATTGAAAGAAGGGATCTGTAAGACGAAACTTGTATGTGCGATGCTTTACTTGTTGAGATTTCATGAGCGCCCCAATTGTTATAAGGGTATACCAAAAACTAACAATACTTTCGGCAGCTATAGTTTGGCGTTTTAGGTGTTAAGCCGTGAATTAACTTTCGAAATGCATTTTGCATTAGAAAATTTAAAAAAGCAGATAATGGGTGTCAACTTCAAAAACTGGTCCCCGCAAAAATTTGTTTCGCGGACATTATGTTCGGTTTTTTTGCTCCTAAGAAGAGGGGATTGAAGTTTACATACCATCATAGTTATTTCTACGAACAGAAATGCGAAAGACATGAATACCCATCAAGACATTTAAAATCATCTCTGAAGTGTAAACATAGTTGGTCGACAGTTTATGCTTCTCTTCTTGCTTGCGCTGCCAATCCCAAAATCCAGGAACGGAAATTTCGCCTGATGTCTTCTCTTGCAGATATCTTGCTAGAATCTCATCAGTGAATGCGTAGAGTACAAGTTCGCAAAATCGCCATGCTTTATGGTGATCCTTGCAAGCTTTCATCTAACAATTTAACAAGACAGTGACTGTTATATAAACTCTTTTGGTTAATCATAACAAACAATCATTCTATTTTTAGAAATTCCTTGCCAGGAAACTAGGTCATATATGATAACTTTTACGTAATTTGACAGCGAAGTCATCACATACCATTTGCTGTGCAGCAATTGTCTCGAATCCAAGGTCAATTATGATTTTCCTCAAGAAGATTTCCCAATTCCATTTCATAAATGCTTTGCAGGCGTTCATCTCTATATGAAGTAAGCCTAAGAAAGATCGTATTTATGATTGTCAGATATTTACATTATATATTATTACTATTATTACTATATGATGAATATTAGGTGTATATCATTTTACTTTTTTCGGGGGAAGGGAAAAGGCACACAACTATTTACCTGGTATGGGAACTATCCAGTCAAATTCCATCACGTGATTCTCTGGGATTACACATCCATGATCCTATGAGGAAAAAAGTACTTCGTTACGGACCTCGCGTCGGAAAGGAAGGCGATACCAAAGTAAGTTGTCTTTTTTGGAGGCTTTAGGTCCATTCAACCTCACAAGCAAAAATTGAGATGTGTCTTTTGCTGGTACATTAAAGCAAAGGACATATTGATATATTATTACAAACAAGTTCTGATAACCTTACACCGAAAACGACCACCTACCACGTAAAGCGCCTTTCCGTAAAAGCTTTTGTCGCACTCTTTGCAAATGTACGCTTTTTGAAACAACTCAAGGACAATTGTTAATATCGTCGCGTCCACCTCCAAGAAAAGCCATTCTCTCGTCCCAGCGTTATACTGTGTGATTCCTGAAAAGTGATAAACTCTTCATGACTGATACGGTAAGTTTTTCGCGGCAATGACCTTCAATGTAATAATTTTGGCGGGTACTTAATTCGAAGGATTTTACCAAAAAACCACGAAAGTTAATACACTTTAAGCTAGTGATTGCTACGAAGTTTACAGTACCATCGACCAGGACGATAGAAAGAGAGTAATAATGACATTTCAGCATTATGATGAGAAAGTGCAAGTTCCGCTATACAATAATAGGTTCAAATTGTCGTGTGTAAAGTCTTTTTCAATCTACAAAATACTCTCAAAAGATAATATTTGTAGAATTACTTTACAGACTGTTAAAGTAACTTTCCCAGACCGTCTAAAAGACTGACAAATAATCATAAAAACAACAAAAATAACAACACAGGCTAAAGATAACAATAAGATAACAAGGACGACATATTTTTCTATCTTTTTTCCGATCGTATTCATTTCTTTTACTACATTGCGCTAAATAACGCTATATGGAAAAGAACGAGAAATGACACATGCGTACATGTGTAAAAAATGTCAAAAACATTAGATGAACTATGTCTTTAGATTACGTTCCTCACCTGATCGTATACCATGGTTGCGTAGCACGTGAGCTATGTTTTCATATGAGCTGGGATTGAGAAGATCTGGTTCTCCACATACAAGTTTAGCCACACTCCCTTTACATTGCTGAATTGCTACCTCGGCATATGGATCGACATCATCGATGGACTGAGCCGTATCACAAGTGCAACCTGACGACAACATCTCACCACCATTTCCACATTCCCGTTCTCTGAAATGATCAGGTCCGTTCCCTTTTTCACCACTTTCATCTTCCAACTCACTCGCCGTTTCTGCTCTAATTCCCGTTCTTACCTCACTTTCCGGTCTCACTCCACTTTCCGATCTCATTTCACTTTCTATTTCCACCTCACTTGCTGTTTCCAATTCGCTTTCTGTTTCCACCTCACTTGCTGTTTCCAATTCGCTTTCTACTTCCACCTCACTTGCTGTTTCCAATTCGCTTTCTGTTTCCAGCTCACTTTCCGTCGCCCCCACATCCTCTGTTTCAAACACGTCTCCCTCATCAACCTCCATTTCCTCATCGTCTTTGTCCTCTTCTTCCATCTCGTCCACCACCGCTTCTCTCTTCTCTTTCTCTTCTCCTGCCTCACCACCTTCATCACCTAGTAAAAATTCCGACAGCAAAAACTCGCGTGTCTCAAGGTTACCTTCCCTACAGGCGCGGCACTTCCGGTACACCTTTGCATTTTCCCTATCACAAAGCACACAGAACTTCACATTGCCAAGCCATGTTCTAGTATCGCTCAAACCTTTTGACATTTCTGTAGTTTTTTGGAGAGAATCGATTCGGTTTTTTAGAAATTCGTTCCGAAAGAGATCGAACAAGTCAGTCTTTTTCGACTGATCCAAGATTTGAATGGGCGTCGGTGTCAATAAATAATGCTTGGGCTTCAGATGCTCTTCGAATTGCAGGAAAGAGTTCTCGATTGGTCTCTGTGCATGCATTGTGATGACGCTAAGAGGCATCTTCTTCTGCGGTTCCAAAGACCAAGTTTTCCCCAGGACTTGATTATTATCGAGCATTGACATCACATCAACCTGAGGAACGGGAATTTGATCAACCGCAGCAGTGTCTAGTAGCTTAGAAATGTGGGTGTATGAACCAGCTGGTGCCAGACGCGATTCAACTTTCACTGTTTCTTTTGACTGCGTTGTGGTTTGCAAAATTATATTTTTCATAGCGGATAGCGGAAGTACCAAATTTCTACTGCGACATCCATAAATTAGCTCAATGATGAGGGCGAGTATGTTATAGTCCTGCTGTGTTGCCAAGAAGTCAATACCACAGAATACTTTCAAATTTTCTACCAATGCCTTTGGCCTTTTTCCAAGCCACTGGTGAACGTCATAGTCTCCCAATCGTTCAAGGTCAAGGGGACCTTCCTTACGTATATTTTTTATGTCTTTCAAGATACTTTGAACGATGTCTTCTTCTGTATTTGTTGGTGGTGCTACCCCGTATCGATCTTTACATTCCATACAAACACGCACAGTTTTACAAGTGATAGCACCACGCTCTTTCATAATTTTAACCTCGTTAGCTGTGATCTCGCTAGAACCTATTCGCAGGAAGTTACTACATATTGAAGCTGGATCATGGTTTTTGCAGCCACATCCTTTTTCGAACACCATTTTTTCAAATTGAAATGATATTTCTATAAGTAGTCAAACCAGGTTCTTAAGAAATGCACGAGAAGAAACTTTCACCATTTTTTTACGAATCAAAGGTGAACAAACTACGACAAGAGTACATTTGGCATTCCCGTTAGGTAGACGGATGAATTGCAGGGTTACACCATGTATATGATTAAAAAAACAAACGAGAAACCTAGAGAAAAACAAATTCAAAAATTGACGATTGGCGAAAATCGAGTTTTGCGAAGTAGGCAAAGTAGGCAAGGGGATTCTTAAAATCCTTCATACTTATAATTTAGCTTTAAATTTTCAGGAAATGTTGCTATAAAGTGCCATCATATATGACGAAATCAGCAAAATTTGTTTGAAATTTCTTTGACGTTTTACATCTTCGGCCGAAATCTCTAAAGTGTATTCCTAATAAAATTGAAGTCCTGATCTTTTAAGGATAGCTTTTCTTGAGGTGAAAACGATATCGCTAAAAGTAATACGACGCTGGAAAATTCGAGGGATCAATCACTCAAAATATCTCCTGATTTCTAGGAAAGTCAGAAAAAAGAGCCAAAAAGTTAGAAAAAATTGGTAAAAACACGGCGGTATAAAATTGTCTTCGTTCCTATTTCCTAAACCTGAGAGTAAGTTTTCATGTAATATGTTGATTTGCCAAAAAATATTTGTATTTCTTAATTTTGCCAGCCAATACCTTATCGGCCAAAACTTAGGTGACCTTAATTTTAGTAGGATTTACCTTAAGGGCAGAAACTTTCGCGGTCAGAAAGTTTCGCGAGACCGAAAATTTTATATATCCTGTTAAACCCACCTTTGTAGAATTTAAAAAGCGAAAAATTGAAATATAAAAACTAAAAGAAAAAAAAACGAAATATGTAAAATCTGATCATAATTTGCCTCAAAAAGGTAATTCAACATTTTTTAATAAACGTAAGAGTTGATTTTCCACCCAAATTTACTCATTTACTATAAGGGTCCAATTTCAAAGGACAATTTCAAATTTCAAAAGGGGGGACACTAACCTTGATGGCCGACGGGGACATGCCGCTGGAGTCTGAAAAGTGGACCCTGTCAGATATGATGGTTGTTTAATCTGGGACCCTGTCAGAACGAAAAGTCGAATTTCTTTTGGATTTTCACCCTGAAAATTGGTAAAATGACTGAAAGTAGACGAAAAATTTCTAATTTTCACCCTGAAAATTGGCCATAATAACCAAAAGTCGACCCTGTCAGATTAAAATTTTGAAAATCAGTTAATTTGGGACCCTGTCAGATATTTTCATAGCCTAAAAATGGAACCCTGACCAGTGGCACGTCCCTTTACCCAATTTTGCCTAAGTGCCCCCCGGCCTCCCTTGGGTTTCAGACAAATTTAACAAACTTAAGCCCATAAACTCTAAGCTACAATTATGGAAAAAATACTCGGTTTAAAACGGAATTCACTATCCTTGGAGGACAAAAAATGATCTTAAATGTTCTAAGCTATTATACTGGAATGTAGAGTTTGTAGAAGAATATAGAAGCTCTAGGCTTTAACATGAAACTTCAGACTCGTAGACCTTTGGAACTCAAGATTCAAAAACATTGTTCCTTAAATTCGCATAAAGGTCAAATCAAGCGTTTTAACAAGAGATTTTGGAAAGTACACCCCTGTCTCACAGCCCCGGTGGAATTCTCATAGTGGACATAGTGGGGATAAAAAGTTCTATCGAAATATAAAACATTCAGTGGGGATCAAGTGCAATATTTTTAAATTGAATTTCGAATGCTGAAAACTAAATGTCAATTTACAAGTGGGCTGAGGTTGTAGGGTATTTTCCCACCGGGGACAAATTTCCAGTATGTTGGGGTCCAAGCGAGGCTGTGACACATGGGTGTGGCAGTACTAAGGAAAATTTTAAATCAAGCCAATCAAAATAACAGCCAAAAACCGTTTTAGTCATCGTGAAACACACTAAAGAAACACCAACCTCGTTCCCGTGTATCCCAGGCTTTATTTAGGTTACTTATGGACGCCAGAGAATACCCTGGTGTTGGCTGATGCGAGTTCCCCTTTCAAAGGGGGAAATACTCTAAACAATACGTCATAAAAGAAGAACAAATGAAATCTGACGTTTTCTTTTTGAATTACATAATCGTATAATCTTACGCGTTCGCAAATACCGAGTTTATGTATTTGCACTTTTGAGGACGGTAGAGTGACTGAAGTGATTTCAAAAAACCCGCAATTCCGCCCCAAAAAATCGAGGACGGTAAAAGTACTGATTTACCGTCGTCCTCAGCTGGTCAGGATCTACTCAAATTAGAACCTTACCGTCTCCGTCGCTGAAAAACACACATACATAAACTCGCTAATGCTAGGGAATTACGGCTACGGTTGCTCTGTGCGGGAAAACGATCAAAAACCGTATAAGCAAAGTCGACATAATGCACGTCAAATATCGAGATTGCTTTCACCCACCATTAATTGCCTTACTCGCTATTTCCCTCGCCTAGCCGTAGTCGTAGAGAATTCCAGACACATAATCTCGCTATTATAATCTAGCACTATCAGTAAGCATCGAAAAGTTAATAATACGCGGGGAACGAGGTCGACGAAACACTTCATTCCGAGCAATCAAATGACGTCAGTATCGACAAACGGCCATAATTTCAATTCTGTTAATAAAATCAACACCAAATTTAGACTATAGACGTAGATTTAGGATTTTGAAATATTTTTAGTGTCTTTAAAATGGCCACGTTGTTTAAATCGTCTTTTTGACGTGCTGTTTCGAAATTCTTAATTTTAACGTTAGAAATACGTTTTTGGCCGATATCTTAGCATTGGTTTATTTTTTCACATCATTTGCCAAAATCCTCTCGGCAAAACGTTCATTGCCGAGCTTATTAGAATTATCGACAATATCGACAGTTTCAGTTTCAGCAACTCCTCTGTCCTAAGTTTTGATTCAAATGTTGACGCAATATTTTACGTACTAGTAGATCACGAACCCGGGGAAGGCACCTCGGCAAAAAAACGTACGGGGAAGTGCCACTGGTCAGGGTCCATTTTTTAGGCTCTGAAGATATCTGACAGGGTCCCAAATTTACTAATTTTCATGTGAACCTGACAGGGTTGACTTCTGGTTATTTTAGACAATTTTCAGGGTGGAAATTAGAAAATCTTTTTCCGTCTATTTTTATATAAGAAAAATTTTTCGTTTTGATAGGGTCCCAATTTTCCGTAAATTCTTATCTGCTCTGGCAGGGTCCTCTTTTCAAATTCCAGCGGCACGTCTCCGTCGGCTGTCAAGGACAGCCCCCCCCCCGGGTCACGAAAAAGCAATGAAAAAGAAGCCAAAAGAAGCCGATAGTTTCTGTACCAAAATTAAAAAGTACTCTCGGCATTTTAGCTCCTCTCCTACGTGTTAATAAGCTTCTTTTGTTTTGAGCTATAAAAACTGACCATTTTTGTCTCGAAATGATTTTTATAATGTATGCGAATAGCCAACTGCGTTCACCTTTGACCAGTCAAAAATGGGAAATGTCTTAACGAATCAGATTTGATGAGATCTAATTTACTATACAGGATAATTCAAATTTATGCCAGACACTAACTAAACTTCTAAGTGTAAAATTAATGTCACATTCCACAAATTCATTTCAATTTATATCTTCTCCAACACACATTCAAACGGCTTTCAACCTCTCTATCATCATCACCACTTTCTCAACAAAACACGTACAGTAAATATGTATAACTTTTTTTTAATCCGTAACGATGATTTTGTTAATATTTTCTTATCACTAACTTTTGTCTTTTGGGAATTATGGTTTACTTAATGATACAAAAGCAAATGTTAATTATTTTTATGTCTATCAAGGTATTAAGATATGGTGTATTGTTCTATGTACAAATACATATTTTCAGTATGATTGTTTCTGACAACTTTTTCGAAATCGTTTATAATAAGTGCTATATCAATTATCGAATTATGTCTTGTGAGTCATGTATGCCCATTGGTTTATTCTGTCGGAAATATTTCTTCCAATCAGAACATCGCAATTTTTCATAATATATTTTCTGGCCGAGTTCGTGTTGACGAAACCGAGAATTTATTTTTGTTGATATCCATTTCAGCTAACGATACGACTCTTGGGGATTACGTCACGACTTTATTGTTTGACTGTGCGCGCGATAAATGGTGTGTAGCTTAGTTTCTGACGTCCTGCAAAAAACAATAATAAAGGTAAAATGGTGGTTTAGTATACGCTATTTAAGTTTAGGTCTACACTGTCTTGTTGGTCTTTCTTGGACTTGGAAAAACAGGACATTTTATCAACTTTCACAACGAACTAACTTCAATTTTGTTTGTATATTTGCATAAATCGTTCGAAGGCAATTGACTGTGAATAAATCTGACCATGTTATACCTGAAAAATTACATATATACTTGCAATATGAAAAAAGTTTGCACCCAAATGCAATGCCGACAATGCAACAATGGGAATGGTTGATGAACTGATTTTAGCTAAAAAATTTTAACATGGAGCAAAATTGACTGGTTAATGATTGAATTTCCCTTGGTTTTTTATCTACAACAATGAATTTAAACTGCTGGGGTTAGTGACAGTTAGTGAAAACTCGTTGCGGTTATAAATTTCAAATTTTAAAGCTGATAACCGGATCCGGAACACCACGGCCCCAATATGAAGAATGTTATGTTATACTTCTTAAAAGGTTTATTGCATTGAATATGGATGTAAATAATTTGAAATCACCTCACATGTACAATTAAAATTTTTCTTGAACCAGCTTGAACTTGGAGATTTTCTTCCCCGCATGCATTTTAAAACGTGGAAAACTTTAGTTGTGAATTTAGAGATCTTTTGCAACGTGTGTTTTAAACGTGGAAACTTTTGTCGTGAATTTGGAGATTTTCTTACCGTCAACTGCTCCAACTTGGGACTATCTGACAAAACATGGGACGGCGATTTGGTCACCATTTCACCGAACCTCCAAAGTCATTTGATTTGAGTTAATGAACGGTGTATTGAAAAAATGGCAAACAATGGAGCGTTTGACATCACTCGCACAGCAAGTTACACACGCGTTATTTGTTAATCCCATAGGGCGATAGGCAGTTAGGCAGCATGTGTTCTCTAATTCTCCAATCGTCGCTACATATCAGTGAAAGTTATCGTGACATGTTATGAAAGGAAGTATGATTGATAAACTTGGTGGAGTTATCAAATCAAATTTGTTGTCAAAGAGATTTAACAAGTTAGTGAAAATACAGACCAGATATCAAACAGTCCCATGTTTTGACCAATCGTCCCAAGTTAAAGCAGTTGACAGTATGCACATTTAAAACGTGGAAAACTTTTGTCGTGATTTTTACATTTTCTTCCACATGCATTTAAAAAATGAAGAAAACTCAAGTGATTTCCTGGCATGACAATTTATTTTATTTTCTGAAATTTTTTTGGAAATTTTGATTGTTTCCAAGTATGTGACATTTTTTGCTCTTGCAGCATGCTTTCGGAAATCACAAAATGGCTTATAGTAGAGGGCATTTTGTAAAATCGCTCGACTGTTTTGTTAGAAGCACTTGTTATACATTTTTGGAAAGCTAAGGGGTAGGGGAATCGAAATTACTATGTTTCCAATTTTTTTTCGGGCACTTTGGTGTGATTTTCGGACAAATATGACGGTCTCAGGCAAAAATCATAGGGTTAAAAATTAATGAAAATTTTAGCTCGAGAAAACGGAGACCTGTTGTATATTTTTGGAAAGCTCTCAAAAAATTAAGATTAGAGATATATTGCAAGTATAGGTGATTTCAGTACCTAACTCGAGATATTGAGCTTCAAAAAGCGCAAAAACTGGACAAAATAGCTGTTTCTGGTTGAAAAACACGGTTTTCAAGGGTTAATATCTCGAGTTAGGTACAGAAATCACCTATACTTGCAATATATCTCTAATCTTAATTTTTTGAGAGCTTTCCAAAAATATACAACAGGTCTCCGTTTTCTCGAGCTAAAATTTTCATTAATTTTTAACTCTATGATTTTTGTCTGAGACCGTCATATTTGTCCGAAAATCACACCAAAGTGCCCGAAAAAAAATTGGAAACATAGTAATTTCGATTCCCCTACCCCTTAGCTTTCCAAAAATGTATAACAAGTGCTTCTAACAAAACAGTCAAGCGATTCCAAAAAATCGAACAAAATTCCCCCTACTATTATGTTAGGGGAATTTTTTCCTATCGACATTCTTTCAGATTATGAAATGTAACTTCCCAGTATATAACAATGAGATTTTTTTTTTTTGCATTCTGTCGGAAAATAAATATGAAATTGTTTCCCTGTTTTGAAAGATTTTTACTTTTTAGCACGTACATTATTTCAAAAAACTCCAAAAGTTACTTTAAATTTTTATATTTTTTACAATATTTTATATATATGAAAGTATAATGCAAAATATTTCATCTCATTATTTTGAAAATATATAAAATTTTCTTTGGTTTTCTTACTGCGTGAAATATTCTCCTTTTTGTCATTCTTTCATTTTAAATATTTGCCCTTTTTGGCGATATGATATTTCTGGAAATCAGCGCTTAAAATAATAATTATATAATCAGGTCTTTTGATGTGTTCAACAACACTCTACTTGGCTCTACTCTACTTTGAACCTACAGTCATCTTATGAATAAACTAGCAGTTAGCTGTCGCTATGAATGCCCCGCCGATAGAAGATATTAGCCCAGAGGAACTTACTCATGAAGAGAGCAAGGGAATCATAATCAGACTATAAATTGGTGAAATGAGTCTTCATAAAAAGTGCTCAATGTTACTAGAGCTGTTTAAAGTTAAGAAGCACGAGCCGATGCGGTTAAAATTTTCTCAGTAAGATCCATACATAACGAAAGTGTCAATCCAAAAAAAACATGTTTAATCTACCCTTTCTGATGCAAAGTGACTTAAATTAAAACCATTACAGGTTTCGCAACATATTAAGAACTAGAATGATATCAAAGTTGATTTTCTTCAATCACAAGATAAAAATCTAATAAAAATCCCTTTTGAAAACCCAAACATAAGAATGTGTACTGTGAAACTGAAAGTGCTTCCCTTTCATAAAGAATATACATAATGCAGATTAAAAGGTGAATTTGAAAATGAAATTGAATATAATTTTCAGTCATTTGATTTGAAATTTAAAAGTAAGTAACTTTGGGACTGGTGGCATACTGTAGATATAATTTATTTGTATCAAAGGTTACTGAAAATTATCTGAAAAACTTTGACAATCTTTATACGTGTTTCTGAAAAAAGTTTCAGTTAGAATAAAATTCTTCATGGTTACTAAAGATATGAATTTGATAGTTGCTCTCAAAATTGCCAGGGGAATTTTCAGATACCGTGTCCTGTTGTAACCACCGTCAACATGGTTAAAAACTTTTCACTTCACAGGTAGGTACAACATTGTGTTTGTATTTTATTGGACGTCTGGTTCTAAAATGTCAAAAAGTTTGTTCAGATTTGATTTGAGCAAAGTATACTCCTGCGTTCAACATCAATACGGTACAATGTGCCGTGGGGGTATTAGTAGAGAGAGTGTTTGAGTCTGTTCATAATATGAGGCTGAAAATCTTCGGCGTACATTACATATCGAAGTACCGTTCTGACACAGTGACATAAACAGCATTTTCAAAGTTTGCTTTTTAAGCTTCAATATCGGCGTAAAGAATTATTCACAAAATAACATCAAATACTTCATAATCCATCGTTTTCGGCTTTTTTTCCGCTTCTGTTTACATTTTTCTGCTCGCTGCTTCCCATGCACAACCATTTTTTTTGCTGTAACACTGTGCTTCAAATGTCCACGAGAATGAATCAGTTCATGTTAGTCATAGTATATTTTCATTGGCATGTCTCACTCACTAAACCTTTTGTAAGAAACTCGATGTTGGTACCAGTTTTTGGCACGTTTTGGCGCAAGGCTTACTCTTTGAAAAATTACTTTCGGCGCATGCAATATCCATATAATTATAGGGTACTCTGGGTTTTGTCTTTCCACCAAAAATTTCAATTTAATTTCCTTCAAAATGAAATCACTATATAGGTAAACAATATGAATTAACGGTCAATTTCCCTTTTGTCTATGCCTTTATAATATCAGCAGGGTTTCGTTAGAGCAGCGCATAACACTCTGTCTGTGTGTGTGTGTAACAAACTGAAACTGTCATTGAAGATGTCCAGGCGTACCCAATCGATAACATCGATTGTCGATTTAATCGATGTCAATCGATAAAAGTCGTTCGTAATCGATGATCGATCGATTACTAATCGATGGCCAATCGATAGGAACGTAAAATTTTATTATCGATTGGTATCGATTTTCATCGATTAAATTCGATTATTATCGATTAGCCATCGATTGAATTCGATTGTTATCGATTAAGATCGATTGCGATCGATTGTGCTAATTTTCTGTATTTATGATCGCTACTCTGTGTACCAGAAATATAGTATCTCACGATAATATCGTAGCGTACTTTAAGGGGAAGAAATTTTCGCGGGAAGAACTTTTCGCGGTTTTTCGGCAAATCGGGTGAATTGCCTTCGCACCAAATTTCTGAGCAATCCGAACAACAAAACCAACGGCGCAAGTTTTTTTGTCCTTGCGGTACCGTGGTTTTTCTAATTTAACGCGTAGTCTAATTTAACGCGTACCCTGTTTTTGGCGAAAAATCGTAATTAATCTTACCATAGGACGGGTTGAATCGGATAGAATTGGAAGGTTTTGGGCAAATTACCTCTTCCCGACGAGACCTACCACCTAATTATACCGCAGAACTTGACGAGTGGGGTCTAATTCGCGAGTTTAGAAAATTTCATTTTCAAAAGTCAAAAGTTTCTTCTACGAGGAACAATCTTCAATCGAATACAAGAAAATCGAGTCACTCGTTTCGGGGTGAAGTGGATAGAATTTGACGGGGCGCCATTCGGAACATAAACCAACACTCTCTATATTTTGTGGTGGAGCAATACCACTTTTCAAAAATTACGTTTTGCCGAAGTTATAATTTGAAAGTCATAGAAAGTGCAATGTAAGAAAATGAAACGTCTCTGAAAGGTCTGACTACATTAGCCAAATCCAAGTTTGTTTTTTTATTTAACGCTTGCGTTTCGTTCCAGAGAAAATGAAAAGGGAGAAGTAAATAAATGATTAAAAAAGAAGAGCATTAGAGAAACTGGACAACTTACGAAAATATCAAATTTTAATCGAAGCATCGATCGATAGAGTCATCAAACACATATTATATGGTCGTTATTTTCCGCGGTTACGATAGAAAGCATTGAATCTAAAAACATTGAATTATCACACCCAGCAGGTGCGTATTTCTTTTTTACCTAAGAAGAGTCTAGCACACCCACACCCACACCCCTGTTTCACAGGCCATGTTAGGTTAATAGAAATTGCGCTCGAAAAAACCCAGTGTTCATATCCCGTTGTTTACGGACATTTTAAATGAACACTGTTTTGACGTTTAGCGTCCATTGAATACCCCTGTCTCAAGTATCATTCGACCGCTACAAATGCCCCGTGAAAAGCTAATGAAAAAAAAAGAATAGAGAAATTAATCCGATCATCGTATAATTTTGTTTTCTCCTTATTTCAGGTACTGAACAATCTCAGATACTTCAGAGACGGGAGAAGATTATCAATAACGCTCTGGTTGGCTCTAAAATTTGTTGACAAAATGATAAGAGAAAACGTACGATACACCCCTGTTTCAGTGACCCGGTCAAGGATCCGTCCCGATGAAAAAAATTACCTAATACTGACACGTTCACTGCCAAGCCACTTTAAGAATTTTGACCTCATTGAATTTCATCGAAAGTTTGACTTTCAAAGGCTCCAGCCGCCTTGGTTCTGCTTTAAGTGCCTACAAATTGCCTACCGATCGACGCAGAATTTGAGGATGATTCCAGAAATGCAAAAACGAAGCAAAAAAAAGTATTTTCTTTAAAGGTTATGGCCCTTTAGAGTACGGTCGGTATTTTATTTTTCCCGTATTCCGGCGAGAATTAAGTGATTACAAATACAGACTCGGTGTGTGTGAATTTTTACTTGTTTCATAACTTCTCCGATGGTCGATTTCAAATTTTCACTGAGTTACTGAGACAGGGGTATTATGGTGGCACTTAAAGAATTCAGAACCATCGTGGACTCGCCATGAACACAAAGACAGGAGACAGTAATAATTCTATATGGTATTCAATGCTCAGATACATAGTATACTCGTAGTTGGCAGCAAACTTCCTAAGCTCTTATTTGGAAAATATGTACCTTTTAATTCTTTTCTTAGCGAAAGAAAATACTTTATAACATTGTCTCTCTCAGTGCCCGGTGAGAACTTTTATACCCTTTGGAAAAATGAACGATAAAAAAACAGTAAGGAATAAAGAAAATAAAAATTTCTCGGGTTCTTAAATATCTGGGGCATATTTTCTCACCGGGCCGATTATTTATTGCCAATTGTTCCACTAGGAAGGGGCTCCACCGTGTCATACTTTCTTGCCTCTTTTAGTTTACCAATTTCCGCTTGCAGAAATATTTGCACCCCTTTCTCATAGATGATTTAAGCCAGGGGATGTGAGACCTCCGAGAGAATGAACAGCATATGAACGAACGGGAAATTATGTCTTGTTTCATACTGTACCCTGTCTCATTATCAAGCCTTTAGAAATATTCCCTTTCGTCAAAGACATTTCCTAGGAAGGACGAGAGACCGCGGCGTCCGTTACTTTAATAAATGTTCTTATCTTGTTGTAAAGTGTTTGTAGCCTTACCCTTCCACAATATTTTCTTCTGGAAAATAATACATAACATATAAACTCCTAAATTATCATTATACAAAATATACAAAGACATTGTATTCACATGAACAATGAGTGACTATTAACATTTGAACATTTATTCCTAGCTACTCTGAACACTAACAAGCCTCTTGGGATAGTGTGGCAGTAATTAAAAATGACATGATGACGGCATTTGATATTTTTTAATCATTCAATAATTAACTTCTTTCCATTTCTCGGTTCCGTATCACTTAACAACGCCTTTAAGGTGGTCGTTAACAAACTTTTTGAAAATGTCAAAAAATATTCAAATTGAAATATCTCAAAAAGTATAAATGATATATTGTTGAAATTTTGTATGATGATACTTCATTATCATCTTGATCTAAAAATAGAAAAAAATGTTAGAAATTTCAAAGACGGGGGTCATGAGGTCATTTCTAAAAATAGATATCAAAATCTTGTGGCAGAAGAATCTCAACAACCAGATGGAGTTAGATTTTGATATTTGGCAGTTATGTTACAATATTGACCTACTGTGTTTTGAATGAAATTTTTTTAAAAAAAAATCAAAAACCGGGGGTAAAAACGCAAAAAAACTGTTTTTTTTAATTTTGAAATCAACAAAACATTTTTTGAAAAATCTGTTTCACTCAAAACACCCCTTGCACTAAGAGCAAGCTGTGTACAAAATTCCAAGTAAATCGGAACAGCCAATCCTGAGATTCTTCCGCCACAAGATTGAAAACCCCCGGTTTTGCTGTTTTGCGTAAACTGGCCTTAAAACTATTTTTTGCTGTAGAATTTAGAAAGAGGAAAAAAAGCTTTCAATATGGGATTTTTGACAGATTTCAGTTGAACTTGATGCACTGATTCAATTTTCACCTTCAGAAAGAAAGTAAAGCCATTTTCTTTTGCATGTCTCAGCAAATTTATGGTGTCGCGCAGAACCCTGAAACTACTGCAAACATACAAAAAAGTTGCGTAAACCTAGTACTTTTGCTTGCGAAAAAGCTTAAATTTGGTGAAAAGTGATTGAAAAGTATTCCCTAACCCTTTCATTGGTTAAAGTAACACATTTCACTGTAACAAAGCAAATCTTTATCTCTATTACTTGAAATACAAGCTGCGCTCAATTCTAATAAAGAGCACTTTCACTTTCACTTTTGCGACTTTTGCGAAAACCCCGAAACACACCAAAATCAACTATATCACTATCAAAATCCAACTAAATGTGTATGGATAGCTTCAAGAAGAGGTTATGGAAGTTTTAAACAATAAATTATCAATTAAATAACTAAAAAGAGAGAGAAAACAGAAGAAACATTACACGTACCTGTCGCACATTGTGTGGCGCTGAAATTTGATCCCAATGGGAAGGAAATTAGAAAGATTATCAAGTAAAAATGTTCCTTGGAGTTTTGAGAAGCTCTTTATATAAAAAGGAAGCATCAAACCATCACTTACTACAAGAAAATAAGCCATGAAACAGCCATTCCCTTTACCAAAAATTCACACTTGAAATTTGACAAGATTCAAGATGGCGGGTTTGTTTTGATTGCCATAAATCCGGAACTATTAGCAGTACCGGTGTAAAATTTTCCGGGAATGTTCTTTGTGGCTCTAAGTAGCGACAGTAAAAATTTGGAGTCGCTCCAAGAACCAGAAGGGCTAATATTGCAATTTTCGTGGCGGGCGGCGGAGTGGGCGTTTGGGGCGGACCACAAAATCTGCTCAGGTACGTGTCTAAAAACCTAAAGTTTTCGTCTTTCCTCTTCTTTATATGAAATAAAACTTCGGGATATTGTTTAGCAAGGTTGAAACTTTAATTTAAACCAAAAATTGAAAAATCGACCCGAAAAAGATGATCCTATCTCAGAATTGCAAGAGCAGCCGCCGGCAGATTTTTTTTAAATATCTGTTCTTTTTTTCCAGGAGAGTAAATTTTATGGATAAATCTAGGAGAGACTTTTCTCAAAACACCCAGGTAAAATCCAGGAGTCGTCTTAAAGACATCTGTTCTTAAAAGCCAGGAGCTCATTTTAAGGAAAAACACATACAACTTTCCAGCGGACAATCTGTTCAAAAAATTCAGGAGCTAAATTGTGAAAAACACAACCAGATACCATATTTTTTCCAAAGAGCTTCTTAAATTTTCTCAAAAGGTCTCATTTTCTAGCGAATAGCTGTTATATTTTTCCAGGAGCATAATATTTCTAGAGAACAGATATACATTTTCCAGGAGTTCCATTTTTTCCCAGAACAGATGATAAAATCTAGAAGAGCCCAGGATATAGAACAGATAGTTTTTTCCAGGAGAAAGGAACCTCAAGAACAGATATTTCATACTTCCTAGCCGGTGGCTGCTCTTGGAAGTGTTAACGACCACCTTAAATTGGGGCGCAAAAGGACGATTCGCGTTTTAACGCGAACAATTTTCCGCCCTAACTTTAGAATGAAAATACGAAGAATAGACATTGTTTTTCGTTTAGTGAACCAAAGATTGTATACAACTGGCTTTCGTAGAACACAATGCCAAAGGAATCTCCAATCACGGTCGCTTCATTATTT
This sequence comes from Clytia hemisphaerica, assembly GCF_902728285.1. NCBI lineage: Eukaryota > Metazoa > Cnidaria > Hydrozoa > Leptothecata > Clytiidae > Clytia > Clytia hemisphaerica. Next base: position 77,053 of record NW_027103401.1, read on the forward strand.
CTTATTCGGCATTTCAAAAAAGGGTCCGAAAATCAGAAGGTTTTCTTCTTCAATTTCCGAAGAACATGTTCCAAATCTTCGAAGCCATATTTTTCCGATAGCTTGATCGATCAGTGAACGGGATCTGAAAACAGAATGGAAAAAGACATCGTCAGTGAAGTATGAGAGGCGATTAAACAAATTATCCGATTCACCCCGGGTATCCGATTCACCCCGTCCTACGGTACTCTAATTATTAATGCGTAGCCAAAATTCTGCATAATTAATGTCACTCAAATTATTACGCGTGATCAAGCCTTGGACAAGAAAAATTAGACAGGAAAGTTTTATTTTTGATAAACTTCTTTCTTTCAAAACACAAAATTAAAGGATCTTCGTCATCCTCCTCTGGCTCCTCCAAATCAGCTAATGCTTGTTAATACATTATACGATCTATATGTAATATATATTACACAAGCCTTTAACGCGTACACTTAAAACACTTCAATATCGTAATTAATTGTTCTCTAGTTTTTCACGCGTAGCGTCGAAGATAATTATTTATTGCCACGCGTTAAGTTAGAAAAACCACGGTAAGGTTGCGTTTTTAGCGAATATAAAGAAATCGATATTAATCGATAACAATCGAAAGCAATCAGCGATTAATCGATATCAATCGATAACAATCGAATCCAATCGATAAGAACGTAAAGTCTTAGTATCGATTGGCTATCGATTGTTTATCGATTAAAATCGATTAATATCGATTGATTTCCCGTATCGATTTCATCGATTGGGTACGCCTGGAGATGTGCATCGTCCATTCTGACAATTGTATAAGGTTTGATCTAATATCAGTAGTTTGATAGTTATTCATTCAGTAGCAAACAATGTCCCTCAAGTAAATCCAGTTGAGCAACTACGTTAAAAAGATATTAACCAAGCAAAAATAAAATCTTGTGTGCAGTTTGTTGTTTGTGAAAGCTTTTAGCTGTGTGGACTGGCAGTGCAGACGGGAAGCTACCTTCTCTGTCCGTGCATAGCTAGGAAATCAATACAAGTAGCAGCAAAAGAGATATCCCGCGCGAACATTTTTTAACCGCGCGCGGCCCGCTCAGAATCGAACGAAACATGAATATGAATATGAATATGAATATTTTTCTGGCGAGCAGGTCCGCTACGTGAAGCAACAAAAGCCCCTGCGGGGCAATAAATACTGGCAATAACATAAATGGAATTTTGAAATTCTTAGGGACTTGTTTTGCTTGATGTTATCTGAGATGTAAAGCACTTTGAAATCTTTTGAGGATATCAATTACTATTTTAACATTTGTAAAGGAAATATTTATCCGCATCTTTGCGGCTCTTGTTTTTTATAAGAACAATGAGGCTCGGAAATGCCAAAAAAAGAACAATTTAAGAACAGTGGAGAGGCTGAAGTTAGAGAGTTATAGCAAAAAGAATCACTGGTTTCTAAAATCCTTTAAATAGTAAAGTAAATAGCCAAAACTTGTTTTTGTTACTTTAGAAAAAATAAGAACAAAATAAGAACAATTCAAGGCTCAAAGTGCCAAAAATAAGAACAGCAGAGCCTCAGCAAAAATTTACTGGTTGTTATAAAAAAAAAGTGTAGTAAAGGTATAATCCTTAGGATAGAGCTTGATGCGTAGAATGGATGTTCTGTTATGAGTTTTTATGCAAATAAAAGTTAATTGAATTTCAATTTCAATCAAAACTTGAAGGGCTGCTCAAATCTTTGGACTTTGTAACGAGTGCAAAATCTTTATATTTTCTCACCCACGCTAATGGGTCGCTAAAATAGAGACGAAAGTATTGCAAAACATGAAAATGAATTAAGTCTTTCAAAAAGTACCAGTACGTACCACCAATAATTTGACCTGAAATACTTTTCAAAAATATCTTATCCAATATCAATTTCGCAAAAGATAGTTGCGCGAAAGTCGTCGAATCAAAATTATATTCTCGTCACATTGCATGTGATAGTAGCGAGTTTATATATTTCCATTTTTGAGAAGGTCGGAATGACTGAAGCGATTTGAAAAAAAACACGCAGTTCTGATCCACAAAATTAAGGACAGTAAGATGCTTGTTTCCTCATACTCAGTTGTTTAGGATCTAAACAAACCAAATTCTAGCAGTCTCTGTCACAGAAAAACATATACATTCAATCACTTATAAACTCGATATAGTAATGAGTGAGTGTTACCCATATTGGACAAGCTCTGAATGCTTTAACTCAACGTTCTTGGATTCACTTCTAAAAATTCGAAAGAATACAACCCCTTCTCACTGATCCAGTAAGATTTTTTCAGCCAGTGGGGGTAAAAATAATGGACTGAAAGTCAATGGCGATTGATATTCCCATATTTTTGGGGCTTTATACCCGTTTTCTTCAAGTCAGAATATTTAGTGAGGGTATGGTATAAATAGAACAATATCTTGCAATGAGGATTTTTCTGTGATTGTTTTCAGCGGGGAAAAATATCGGAGGGTAAGTTTCAACTGGGGACGGTATTTTTCCAGTGGAAAGGGGTCCTAGTGGGTCTGTGAGAAGGGGGTGTAAGAATATCAAAGAACCGAACTTGTTGCATTATTTTCCCCGCAAAGAATAATTTAATAAGGCTTTCTATTTCATACTTTATCGATCCAATAATGAGGCCCCAGCGGTTTTCGTGACGGCGTGATTTGCGTTTTTCAAGTTCGTGATTTCGTGATTTAAGATTTTAAAGTTCGTGATTGTATTATTTAAGATTTTGAATTGCATGATTGCGTGATCGGAGGAAATCAACGTGATCAACGTGATCGTGATAGAAATGAAATTAACTTGTGATAACGTGATTTGGAATTTTTTTGCGCGATTGCATGATTTGAAAGATGACCCCTCAGTCAATGATCAATCCTGAATTAGTGAAAGTTTTTATAGCCATCAGGAACAAAGAGATAGAGGTGAACGCCAAATTAAGGTTGCAATCGTTATGAGTGGGAGTGGGTAGCAAAATCTGTTTTTTACATTTACCAAATAAAATGAATCTACGACCTCTAGAAATGTTTTGGCAATAGATTTTTTCATTGATTAATCAATACAAATATATAATTGATCGAATTTATTATGGGTTTAAAATTTCATTGCATCAAGGAAGACCAATATTGATATAAATTGATTTTTGAAAATCAATAATGATTTGACTGTCTAGTGAACAGGGTGTAAATTTTGTTGAAAAGATGGAGACAACAAAAATTTGGTTTAAAGTCTTGAAACGTACTTGAGTTATATTTTTCATGGGGTAAAAAAACTCTTCTTCATTTATTGATATCAAAGAAGTCTAAGAAATTTACATTATTTCCGTTTGAACCTGTATAATGTTGCTTGGTTAGTATAGCTACTCTCTAGTCATATGTAATTCAAACCCCCCGGAACGATTGGATCGAGTCAAAACTATAAAAGGTCGACATATAGAGTAAATCATTTCAATTATAAAAGTCACCTTCTATCAAACCGATAACAAAGAGTTTAGCAAAATGAAGCTGCTGGTTTTGGCAACATTTTGCGTTGCTTTTGCATTTGCTACAGATGTTGAGGTAAATTGAATTGTTGTCATTCTGGATAGCGCTAAGCGTTCCCACTAAAGAGTAGAACTTGTGCCCTGAAGGTTAGGGTTCATTTCATATTATATAATCAATTCTCCCTTAGTACATATAAATCGAAAATATAATTTGCTCGCACAAATATAATCGAAGGTAGTAATGATCGTTTCAAATTCATGAAGGAGACTTTTGTTCAATTCAATACGATTCGAATTATAGATATTCGCGATTACAGAGAATTCATCCTCATTGTTAAATATCATTGCCTTATCAGCAGAAAACATTCCGAATTCTATCAGACCAGCCACCAAAATTTTCCTGAAATCAGATCTTTGTACTTTAAATTCTTTTTAGGAGCATTTAGAGAAATTTGGATTTATGAATAAATTTCAATTTGATGGAAGTTCAATCAAACATGCACTTGAGAAGTATCAAAAAGCTTTCAACCTTCCAGTGTCTGGTAAGAATTAGTACTCCGACCTCACTGCTCAAAAGATTTAGATCATGTTCAGAGGTTATAACAATTCTGTTCCGCTCCGAAATAAAATGAAGCCTTTCTATAGAAACGGAACGGTCACGTGCGAACATAGTCTTAGCTTCTCATTATCAGGATTCACCGAAACAATGAGGGTTCTTAGTATCCTGAACAGAACTTAATAATGCGAGATTCGTTAACAGGCATAACTGAAAGTCGATAAATAAACAAGAAAAATGAAATACAATGAAGCAATGCATAATTAAAACTCCCAGTACTTAGACAAAAATGGGTACTGGGTATGTGCATGTCATGTGAGTCGTTTTTTCAATTTTAAAAGTCTCACACTGTCGGACAAATCAGAAATTTTTAAACCTAAGGGTCGGTAAATTGCAAAAAAGTCTCTCTAATACCCTGAGTATCAGAGGTTAAGTTTTCAAAGAATATATTAACCTCTGAAGACCAATAATAGAAATTTTATCGCACATGTGTCAATCTAATCACTGTAGAAAGAATCAAAGATGAAGAGCAAATATTACCTTATAAATGTCTAGCAGACTGTATCATCAGTATGCAGTTTACTATTTACGAATTCACCAGAAACCTCTAAGTGTAATTGAAGTGAGTTTCTTTCGAAAGAAATCTTTTACATGATCCCCAAATGTATAACAGTAATTACTAAACTATTAATTATGGAAATGTCACTTTAATTGAATTGAAATAATAGACAGACTTTATGTTATGATTCTCTATCAGATCACTGACTCTTTTTAAAAAGCATTGATGATATTTTTTAGTTGTGTTTTCAACGACGGGAATCAAAATATAAACTTTGAACTTCATCCAAGATCTTGGATGGTCGTCATAGTTACTTTTGTCTTCGTTGATTGCGCACTGAATAGAATCTCGATTCGTCGGCACAGCGTCGATATATGATTTCGACTTGTGCTTTTCACGGTATCTCTCTAAGGGTACGACTTTTTTCAAAAGTGGAAGAAAATGTTTCAAAAAAGTCTCTCTAAGGGTCACCTTTTCAGCAAAAATTAGTCTCTATAAGAATCCCTCAACCCTAATACCCCCTGGGTACAGAATCGACAAATATGAAAATACTTTTATCTAGGCGTCGCCGATGAAGCCACAATGAAACTAATGGCAACACCACGTTGTGGTCGCCCTGACAACGATGCAAACAATCTTTTTGCTGACACAGCATGGAGAAAGAAGGCTTTATCTTATTACTACAACAATTATACACCAGACTTGAGTCGTTCAGATGTCCGTTCTTTAACAGAGAAAGCTTTCAAATTCTGGGCTGATGTAGCACCACTTCATTTTACAGAAAAAAGCGGCGGAGATATTGTTGTCTCGTAAGTTTATGATTGATCCCTTAAGACATTCAAGTATGATTGGAATTGGCAAAAAAATAGGCAACTACTCCATTTTAAACCTTCATCTTCATTTCATTGTTCAGTTTCTGCCCTTATGTCAGCTCATTTGTCCATCATGGTAGTTTTTTTTGCGTCTTTGAAAAATCCCAAGAAGAAAATCTGTGACGTTCACATCTGCTTATTTACGTAACATTCAGATAACGCTGGAAAAAAATCAAAACATACTCTTTATTCTTTACTGGGAAATATCTTATGCACTGGAAATCATCATAATTCATGAAATAATGTTTTATACGGAAGCAATGACATGGGTATCATGAATTTAACACGTTCAACATTTGTGATCACATTCAACATTTGTGACCACATTCAACATTTTGTGACCACATTCAATATTTTTGTTTACATTTCATAGTTTCGGATCACGTGGTCACCACGATGGAAAAAGACAATGTGGATTTCCTTTTGATGGGCGTGGTGGTGTTTTAGCGCATGCGTTCTTCCCTCCTGACGGTCGTCTTCATTTTGACGAAGATGAAGGATATACTGCACGATCATCAAGTGGTAAGTGACCGATAGACCTCTATAGACCCTGGACCAAGTTATATCCGCCATCTTTGATCGGAGACTTTTTAAAAAAGGTGGTGTGTCTGCAAAGAATCCAATGTAGTGTTAAAGTTTAGTCTAACGACAAACGGTACTCAAAAGTAGGATCTTCTCCAATCAATTATTTTGCTTGGTCAGGATTTGGTCCATATCCCCGGAGGGGGGCACTCGATTTTGAAAACGACCGTATGTTTGGCCGAAAATCAGGTCTCTAAAATCGGACCCTTACAGTGCAGGAAAAATTTGGCTGAAAGTCGACCCTTATTATAGTGCAATTTTTCGAAATTGTTTGCCCTTTTCAGGGCAAAATATTTTGAAATTTCTCAAATTTTACCTCAAAATTTGGTATTTTCTCAAAATTTACACCCTTACCGTGCACTTTCCAAAGTGCAAAAAACCTACCCTTAAGGGCCGTACGTCCGGTACGTCACTTAACTTGAGTACCCCCCCCCCCCGGGTTCCATATTCAGCTCAGGTCATGGAAACTTAGAAAAGTAATATTTGAAGACTCGTGGGATTAATTGTTTTAAAAAGAGGCAGTCGTTGCAATCAAAATATCACGGAAAAACATAACTGAATCTCATTCGACAAAGGGTACTGTATACAATCATCAATGAGGAGTATAAAGATAGAAATAATTCGCTTGATTAGAAAAGACAGAGAGTTTAGACAAAGTTGGTTTTTAGCCAATGACAAACTTACCCTATACCATTAATCTCCGCGTCCTTTAATCACTGTGAATATCTTTACTGATAATATCAAAATAATACCGACAAACTTTTGTAAAAAAATTACTAAAGCTACGATGGCGTGATCTTTTTACTTCGATAAAGACGAAATACAGAACAGTTGTATAAGTCAGAAAAAGTAATCGAATTATTACTAACTTTCAACTATTCTTTTAGGAACAAACTATCTTTGGGTAGCTACTCACGAGTTAGGTCATATCCTTGGATTGGAGCACGACACTAACAACCGTAACGCTGTTATGTATCCCTACTACCAACCATATCGTGCCAACATGCAACTTCATAGCAATGATATTGCTCGTATCCAACGCCTTTATGGTAGAGGGCAAGGAAGCGTCAACGGAAATGGTGGATCAGGAGGGTCAGGAGGGTCTGGAGGCTCCGGTGGATCTGGTGGTTCTGGAGGTTAGTCTGTTTTCTATTTTTACTAAGTAGGGCTAATCGAAAAAACAAACTTTGAGGTTTTTCGATTATAAGAACACCCCTGTGACAGAACCGGTTGGAACCCCATCCCGCCCCTAGCTTCCGTCCTCGGTGGGAAATCACGTCACAATTTCAAAGTTAATCTCCCAGTGAAATGACTTTGATTTCATCCCTATTTGAAATTCAATGAAAGAATTGCACTTCAAAACCATCCGAACTAGTTTCTTTGACCTGGGAGCAATATAATTTTTGTACCCATTGCGATTTCGATATAGATGTTATACCCAACTGGTGGAAGATAGGATGGTGGACAATAAACAAAGTACCAGTTATTGGAAGAAGGACCCAGCGTTGATACACGTGCGATGCGTGCTCTTGGCTTAAGTAATATTAAGTGAAGAAAAAACCTTATCAGCTATCATCGGAGCAGAATCACAAAAATCCAAAGAAAACCCATTCTCACAAATCCGGTGGGAGAAATTGAACAAAATATCGTCCCCAATGGAAACTTATACTCCAACTTTGTTCCCCAGTTAATATAGTCGAATGGAAAATTCTCGCTGCAATATATTGGGCTATTTTCCATCCCTATTTTCCATTTTATATGACTTGAGACCATAATTTAACTTAAATCCTCAGCCATAAAACACATAGGAATATTATCCATATCGAGTTTTCATTCGGGCTTAATTTCGGATATCTTACCGTTTTTGAGAATTGGAAGTTCGGACGAGATTTGCAATTTCAGCATTTCTACTTTATTTCATTTGATATTCCAATTTTGGAAGGATTCAGTTGCTTCCAGCAGGATATATTCTCAGCCCTCTAGGAACAATGTCCTTAGAAATCCTGAGAACCTAAGGTCCTGAGTTTTAAGTCTCATGTTAAAACTCAGACTTAAGACTACACGCTCAGGAAGTAAATGAGAGAACTCATTTGTTGCGTTTAAAACCTTAGGGGATTTCCCCTTTTTTTCAAATATCATGGACTTTGTTGCGGGTTAGTAAGAACGGGATGTCCAATTGGAAATCAAAGCACATTATTTTGCTTCGAAATGGTATGGAATGAGAATGATTTCAAAATTTCACTTTAGAATAAAATTTGTTGACAAAACAAAAAAGGCTCAATTCAATATAAAGCTTTACTTTAAATCTATTTCAATTTCAGATTGTAAAGATCTTCAAGCATCTTCTTTTTGTTCATCCAAACGGGATGGATGCTCCAAATGGGGTAACGACTGGAAACGTTATATGGAGAAGAACTGCAAGAAAACATGTGGCTTCTGCAGTGGTGGTGGAAGTGGTGGAAGTGGCGGTAAGTGTGGTTATTGAATTCATGTTTGTGTATTCTATTGTATAGCTATCTAAATACATATCAATTTTTGGAGACTTTCCCTCCCAAACTCTACAACATTCCATGCAAGCCCTCTATAAAGATACAATGTAAGTACGAAATATCAATAGTTGTCATCCTTAGCTGCCATCTGGACGGTCCGATGTCGTCCGTTTAGAGGGTCAGTGAACGCGGGAAAATATATAAGCGCGAAGTCAGGGCGTCAGAGCGGGAAAAAAAATGGCGGTAGAGTTTTGGAACCTCCGCCACTGTTTGCTCCGCCCCAAACTAAACTTGTCTTCAAATTTATCCCGCCTCCTGAATTATTCCCATGTGTAGACGATAGGATCCTCTAGGGGGGGGGGCACTCGTTCTGAAAACGACCATACGTTCAGCCCAAAAATTCACTTTCAAACCGAACCTTTACAATGCAGAAATAAGCTACGAAGTTTGACACCCTTATAGTGCGAAAACCGACAAAAAGTACACCGTCATAGTGCATAACTCTCTCCACCAGACCTTTCTAATGGAACACCTCCCTTTCAAAAATCTTTTAAGACACACAGAGATATACATATTATATACATATATACTTATGTACAAGAGCGCGAGCATGGTGCTAGTGAATAATTTAGTTTAAAAATCGACCCTTAAGTGCCGTACGTCTGGTAAGTCTTTTACCTTGAGTGTCCCCCTCTGGGCCCGACATTGATACCCACCGTGTCTCTAGGATTCACTTGGCAAGTTATTCCTACTCCGGTAGGCATTCGGAGGGCTCATATCATCTCTATTTTATCTCTATTTTGTAACTTTGTAAATGATTTATATTTTTCGTCTCAGATTGTAAAGACACAGTAACTGATTGCCAAAAAAATATCCGAGGATGCAGCAGTTGGGGACAAGCCTGGATAGACTACATGAAGAAAAATTGTAAAAAATCATGCAATTTCTGTTAAGAATTTATTTTACATTTGTTGAAACAATACATCATCATCAAAATTAATTAAAAAGACAATAGTTTTAATATCTATTTTCCTATGTAGACCTATACATAATATAATATGATCATATTAAATAAGCACGTTTTGACATAAAAGTTAAATTGCGGGTGTACCTGCATACAGCATCATAGCGATTTTTCATACCCTGAGTATCAAAGGTTAAGTTTTCGAAGAATATATTAACTTCTGAAGACCAATAATAGAAATTTTATCGCGCATGTGTCAATCTAATCACTGTAGAAAAAATCAAAGATGAAGAGCAAATATTACCATATTAATGTCTAGCAGACTGTGGGTGGTTTTTCACTGAGACTGTCTGGCGAAAATCGATTAAGCTGAAACAAAGAAAATTTATAGGAAAGCATTACTGACTCCCAAAACAGTTGTCAAAGCGTTTACAACCCTTTGAATTTGAAGAAAATTTTATTAAAAATCATCAACTCGCATATCAAGGGATTTATATGATAGATGTAAATAATTAGAGCCTTCTAATGAACATTTTCTGTGACAAGATTCCTCGTCTTTTGTATCAAATCAATACATATGAAAGTTTGCTCTTCAACTCTATCGGGAAAGAAAACACTTTTCCCATATGACCAATTTTTTACAAAAGAATCCCACTGCACATTCTGCTACTTTTATGGCAACCAATTTATTCATGCTGCCTTTTTCGCTTAATTGGTCATTAAGCCAAGAGAGGTCTACCCGGGTGCTTTTTCACTGAGACTGTCTGGCGAAAATCGATTAGCTGAAACAGAGACAATTGATAGGAAAACATTACTGACTCCCAAAACAGTTGTCAAAGCGTTTACGACCCTTTGAATTTGGAGTTAATTGCAGCATGGTTGACAAAATTTAATTGAAAGTAATTGTAAGTCAGTCGTTTTTATAAAGGGCGCGTTCACACTGGAAACTTTACTTAATTAAATCTATCAAAGTTAAACAAAGAGATTTATGATGGATGAATACACTGGTTTATTACAGTTCTTTGTAGGTTTACGAGATCTATTATAACACGGTAATTGATTTTGCTTAAGGCTTCTCATTGGTTGATTTTTTATTAAGAGTTTCGATTTCACCTGTGATTGGTCGATATTGGTATCCATACATCACTTGAAATCCGCAAACATATTTGTTCTAATGGTTTTACTCAATAACTGCATTCATCTTACACATCAACAACCCGTTTGCACCATTTCTAATTTTTTCCTCAGTTCATTCGTTTTTGAAATCGTAAAACTTTTTGTTCACTGCACGCATTCTTTGTTTATGCTTCCTTAATAAAATCTTTTGTTTTAAGGGAAGCCTCTACCCTACCCTTAAGACAATAGAGCTTACGACTCTTAATTAAGGAAGATCGATTAAAAATTACAATACTACGCGTTCAACTCTTTGTTAAATGCACGTTCTGTATTGTAGTCAACAAAAGATTCTCCTAACTACATTTTTATTAAGGAAGGTCTGTAGTGTGAACACGACCAAACAGTTCTCCAGCAGTGGCTGCGTTTAGACCAGCCTGGTATTTGTAATTGCTTGCAGTATTCTTTTGAATTCTATTGTTCCGCGCAATTGTTCGGTTTGTCAAATGCCTAATGATGCCAGCGTGTTGGCATTACGTTGGCATTTGAAATGCCATTTTGAGCAAAGGAATCCCCTTTTCTGGCATTTCAAATCAAACAAAGGAACCAAAACAAAGAGAAAAAATGACATTTTTGATTTTTTAAAGTATTTGCACGTTTCTTATTCAGTTCTTTCTATAGATTGTAAAATTTGCAAAATTTGCCATAGCCTAGCTCTACGGCAAAAAGTTTCAGTCTTAATGACTGCAGTTTTTGAGAAATTCCATGCTTTTCATTGTTTGATCTGTCAAAGTTGAACTTGAGGGAATCACCTTTTCAGTAATGACTCTAAAAAGACGATTCCTTAAATGCCATGACAGAAAATACAATGGAAAAGCTATTAAAATCGAATCCCTCATGAGCAAATGCCAAATTACAAATGCCAGTTGGTCTAAACGCAGCCAGTGGAGGCAGTTCTTTCATTTTATGCAAAAACCAAACCACTGCTGATAAATGTTGATGGTCTGAATGGATCTTCAAAGAAGGCGACGCTATTTTATTGCAAACAATCTATTTTCGGTGTATCTTTGGTTTAATTGGTCATTAAGCCAAGAGAGCTCTACCCCTCTCTTGGAGAACAAAAGGTTTAATGACCAATTTTCGACGTTAAATCTGGAATGTTAATATAAAGCGATCAAAATCTGATGTTAATCAGGAATCTTCATTGTATATTTTTTACAACCCTTAGAAATTTATGAAAAGGACCGTTGATGAGAACCACTTATCTATCTAGCGTAGTGAAAAAGCACCCATACATAGGTGAAATCATCGATGGTGAAATCTTCATTTTCTGGCTTGAGAAGATATCTTTTCAAAACAAAATTGAACGGATAACGAAATGGAACATAAACTTGTTTCGTGGACGAAGTTTTATCTAAATTTTCGTATATTAAAAGGCTAGAATCTTCAATACTGATAATTAGAATGTTCAAAGCAAACATGAGTTCTACTAAAAAGTCTTATTTCATCGGGCGAGCTTAGAATTTCTTTTGATACATTTTATAAAAGAAATCAAAAGACTTTAACGACCAATTAACGACACATTCAACTCCCTGTTTTTCTTTATACCTCCATGGTAAAACACACGCAGCAACCTTCTACTCAGATTCATGTTCGAAGTCGATACTTTTTTCCCGGACACCCTGTAGTAACAAATCTGCACAAATTTATTCGTTTGTTCGACTTGCATCCCCATCTTCCTTTGCGTTAATCAACTAGTCATAGCTTTCACTAAATGCCCCCACATAAAGATCATGTCATGCACTTATAAATGCTTTAAAAGATTAAACATTAAAAAATAATCAGGAATAATTGATTGATTTAATTATTGATTGATTGATTGATTGATTGATTGATTGATTGATTGATTGATTGATTGAAAAAAAAAATATATTCCATTATAAAAAAATACATACTTGAAAAATTCATGCAGCTTGATAACTTAATAAAATTTAAGGAAAAGCTGGAAAAGCCTCTCAAAAATATATTTAAAAAGTTTATGGTACCATTATCTTACTGATTTTTACATCTCCTGTTTGTTTGTTTTTTCTCCTAGTTTCTTTCTTATAACGATATATGTCATGATTACTATTCACTAAATAGACCTTTTCTAATAATGTCGCAGACATCTTAGATTGTAGGCAAAATATATGGACATACGCAGTGAATAAATCCACAAGATAACCAATCAGAAATAGCTTGTTTTTTTTCATTGGCTGCTATATTTCAACATTTCTCTGTTGCTACTTTGCCTAATAAACAATAGTCAAGAGGATACTGCGTATAAAATTTATCAAAAAGTTCTGCGCCATCTTAAGTTGGGTGAAGTAGAAACTCACTTATCCTAGTTAAGGCCCGGGGTCCACTAGCGTACGCTGTGACTGCACTTCTCAAGCAAAATCTTCTATGTTGTTGGTCAAAAGAAAAGTAAAGGAATGCCATTGTGGTTCATTCAGACGTACAGTCGAGAAAAGTTAAAATGCGCCTAAATTTCTTTTCAAGTGCATAGTCAGATAGTCCTTTTTCATGATGCAATCTTTTCTCTAAGCTGATCGCAGCGCAGACAATGAAGAGGAGCTAGACTTTTTGAGTTTATAGCTAGCGATATACTTTCCCTTTATGGTGTTTCTGTATGAGACTGACTGTGTACCTAGTCTAACCACCGTTAAATGCCTTAACGTGCGCATGTAAAGTTTAACGAGTAAACAAACTTTTTTCAGGTTTTTGAAAAAGATTTACCACACTGAAAAGACGTAAAAACACTCTAAGTGAGGTAAATTATTTTGAAGACCAAAAGAAAAAATCAACCACGTTTGGATTCAACTTTACATATGCGTACATTCATCTTTTTTGTACTTCAGTTAGGGAAACCATCCGGGATCCTGCCATTCTATAAACCAGCAAAAACTAAATGACACTTGTAAACTTATGTTTCTTACCATTTCCCATCGAAAACAATCAAAAACATTGCTACTTCCCAAAGCCGGAGACCAAAACAAATCATCTTCCAAGATTATGGCGCCCTTTTGGATCTATTGCTAAGACCATCTAAAATGGTGGAAAGAGTTGCGCAAAGACAGAGGCGCCCGCTGCTTCAATGGGTGGTAACGTCAAAACGCCCAATATGATCTTCCAACAGAAGGCGAGTTAGTTGCCGCGCGAGTTACGTCACGCACTCCATCTCAGCGCACAAAGAACGGTGTTTCAGTGAATATCAATAATTATAAGAATATCTTATGTGCTTAACTTCAGTAAACCTCGAGTGCTTCAATGAAGATGAAGAAGGTAAGAAGATAAAAAATGCGCTGGATAATTTTCATTATAATAGTTTGGTCAATCATTGCTGAAAGTTTGAAAAAGTTTTTCCGACGCGAAAAAAAAATTCAGCCAATTAAAAGCACAGTGTGCTTATACTTACTCTGTTTGCTACATCGTCTAGGCTAAAAAAAGTGAGAAAAGACACGAACGCCTTATTTTAATGAGTGTTGTTATGATTTTTTTGATTGCGGCCGCGTACAGGAACTCGCCAAATGTTCCTAACTGTACTTTGCCGGTTGTTTTACTAAGTTAAGAAGGACTTTCTCGAGTGACGACCATATGATGGTATTTAAAGCTCAAGAAGCCCTATAAACAATAATGGAAGTTATCAATAAAATGACAGACAAAAATAAATTAGAGTTTGAACAAAAATATCAAATGTACATTTGAAAACTTAAGCAAATTTCTTTAAAGATTCTGGAAAAATAATTGAAATCATTGCTGAAGTGAACTTCTGACTAAATTACAGTAGTTAGTATTCAGTTTTAAAGACAAGAAACTAAATTTGACATACAAAACACTTTTTCTAGTCAATGAATCAGCTCATCATCATCATCCATGTACCTTATCTTATAGGTGATAAAAGAGATTTATTATTATAACCAGTCTGCCATTTTGTTTGTTTTGATTTGCACAAGTAATATTGTAATTCGTGTTATATCATACACTGTTTTGATTTGCATTTATAACACTCGCTTCAGCTTTTCAAACCTAAATCAAAACTAAAATTGTAATATGTAATAATGATAATACCATATAACGTAATATGAAAACCGACCATTTACGGAAGAGACTAACTACGGGGATGCTTGGGCGACAAAACAAACAAACACGCGCAACAAAATTTCGAGATTCCAGTCCAATATCTATGCGTGAAACTATGAGTGCCTCCTCGTCGCTACGCTCCTGCGGGGGCAATTACATTATCAAAAGAAAGGTAATAACTTTCACGGTTTTCCAATCATGCTGAAATGAACTACAGGGTGTCCCTAATTAAAGTATCGAGTCGAAACACAACTATGAGTAGAAAGTTTTATGTGTGTGTTCACAAAATTGTATTTTAAGCTCTCCCTCTTTTTTCTTTGTCATTACGATTAATTTATACGTTGTAACTACCTTTTGTAATAAGCCTGTGTGATGGAGAACGTTCTTATATTTTAGCGATAACACACACAAACTTTTCTACTCAATCGCATGTTCAAACTCGATACTTTAATTAGGGACACCCTGTATGGGATTGGAGCTCGTACAAATTTCTAGTTGAAATAATTATAACCAGTGAAATGCGGAGCATGTCGTAAAATTTATCTCTGCTGCAGAAAATCGTGCACTGAAAACACTGTCCCTGATATCAGAAAGTATATCCTTTGAGTTATTGTTTAGTAAGTCGGTTAGTTTCGACTCGAAGTCTATCTTTTCTCTAGCTGTCTACCCAAAGGTAGGGGAGGTCGCCACTCCTTTCCCTGGATTTCTCCACTTACCCTTGATCCGTCTCTTTAGTTGCTCAGCATCAAGCAGAGAGGCATAAAGCACAATTTTGTGAATCTTTGGTATGACCCCTGGGGATCGAACCCACAAGCGCACCGTAGCTGCTACGTAGCATGCTACGGTCGTTAACTTGTTAACTTGTTAACTCAGTCGCTTTGACGGGCGCCTTACAAAATACAAGGGTAATTCACTGAACAGGTTTGAGCCCGCCGGGTTACTATCGAAATCTTTAGCATCGTTCCCTTCAAAGATGATGAATAAGAAAAAAGCACATTTCAACGTTGCTTCTGGCGGAAAATGCCTGAAATATGCTAAATATGCCTGAAATCGCCGTTTTTCTGGTCTTTTATTGGACTTTTTCCTTATAATTGGTTGTTTTTTTATTCAAAATATTATTAATAGCAATGCCCACCATCAAGCATGTTTCAATTTTCAATAAAATTGATTTTTGAAGCCGGAACTATTTAAAAATCGCCGGAACTATTTAAAATCGCTGGAACAACCTATTTTCACCGGAAAGACAGTATTTCTTGAATTTCTCGAGCTATACTTTATATTATTTTATGAAATTTTGCACACTGATGCAAAATGACAATACCTAAAATGTGACGGTTTTTTGTCATTTTCTCGAATTTCCATCTTTAGTTTTTTCTGATTTTTTTGCAGAAAGATGCGTATTCGCAAAGATGCGTATTTGCAAAGATGCGTATTCGCAATGTTCAAAACATGGCTGAGTTCGATTTTTGAGAAAAATTTTTTCCGGTTGAAAATGCCGGAAATCGCCGTTTTTGCAGATTTTCATTGGATTTTTTCCTTATATTTCTATGTTTTTCACACAAAAACATTATCGATAACAATGCTCACTATCAAGCATGATTCAATTGTCAATAAAACTGATTTTTACCCTACAACCCTTCCCTCTCCCCCATCAACAATCAATGAGCCTTCGATTTTCTTCTCTTGACAAAGTAAAGGACCATTAGTTTCACAAAAATAATCGATATAAATTCTTATCTTTGCTCGAAGCACTTTTTCTGTGACACGGTACTTATCATCTATAACCTTGATTGAATTAATTAGCGGGGTATAATACTTCAATATACTGCTATTTGTTGGAGATTGGCATAATTATATAATTCTATTGTTTGTCGGTTTCGTATATTGAAAACTTTGTTATCGTTTCTGGCCGATCTTCAGCAATCAAGGAGATGTATGAGAGCCGCATAATAAGCATAATAATCTCTCTGTTTACTTTCCGTTGTCGTTAATTTATTCGTTCGAACGCCTCCTCGACGGATAGGTAGAATTAATTAATTATGCAACAAGCATACTTGGTTGTAGAATGCAATTAAGAGAGGTATTGTTTTGTAGTGACGATGATTTTAATCAATGATTATCCCTTTTATGGTGTGTTTCCTTTACGGTGACCGACGCTTTCGGCTTTGGCCGTCTTTTATCTTTTATCCTTCCTTTTACATATTGGCGTGTATTTACTTCTTCACGTATAAATACAAGAACTCGATGACAGCCTGCTTTGGATGCTTTTCTTGAGCCCCCCTTTTTGAACGAAGCCGTGCCATTATTTTCGACAATCATCAAAAGAGCCCTAACGAAGTGGTCTTGCTTATATTTGCGTGTCTTTACTTTGAATTTTTGCATCTTCATGCACTCAAATGTTAAAAGAAAAGGGCAACTGCTCGTGTATGTTTAAGGCTTTTGCTGCTTCAAAATAAAGAGGGGTGAAAGTTTCATTTCTCAGATATGATCGCTTTTCTTTCATGGCTTCAATTTTCCAATATCTTCCACCATTCAGTAATACGAGTCGATGGCTTATGTTTGTTTGGGGTGGAGAATGGAAGGATAAAGTTAAAGCTGTCTAGTTCGCTTTTCATAGATGGATTGTGGAGAGATGCTAGCCTGGAGCCGTTTTTGATACTTTTAGAACAGTGGTATGAGTGCCATACATTTGCATAAAGCCCGAAAGGCTAGATATCGTGCTTTTGCTGAAAAGTGTGCCCAGAAGCTTCGCGGGTTTTCGAAAACAATAGCAGTGATATTTTTTACGATATTCACTTTTTTTTTGCTTGGAATTCCGAAGAACTTTTCTGTTTGCCTTGAAATTTAACAAACTTCTTAACCTAAGG
Source organism: Clytia hemisphaerica (assembly GCF_902728285.1). Classification (NCBI taxonomy): domain Eukaryota; kingdom Metazoa; phylum Cnidaria; class Hydrozoa; order Leptothecata; family Clytiidae; genus Clytia; species Clytia hemisphaerica. The sequence goes on from NW_027103401.1 coordinate 94,680, forward strand.
TTGAACTACCACTGGTGTAAAAATGAACGTTATAGCATAAGTAGAAAAAAAGCTCAATTTTTGCAATCGCAAATTTAACCGCTAAAAATCGCAGTTTCTTTCGGATCTTTCGCAGACTACATTAGCGAATATAGAGCTACTTTTTTTGAAACGATTCGGAACAACCCGCCGCTGTTTTAACGTGCGCGATTGAGGACAGTTATAGTGCTGATTTACTGTCGTCCTCAATCATTCAGGATCTAGACGAATCCAAAACTAGCCGTCTCCGCCACAGGACAAACTCCATACATAAAGTCCCGGAGGGGGGGGGGGCAGTCAGGCAAATTGACCGACGAGTATGTGCGGTGGTTAAGGGTATGTTTTTCAAAATATCAGAAATGCACTGTAAGGGTGGACTTTTGATAAATGCACTGTAAGGGTGGAAATTTCAGCAAATCTGGGAAAAATTGCTAATTTTTGCTCGAAAATGTTGATTTTTTTTGCTCTAAAAGAATTTGAAAAAATGCACTGTAAGGGTATGAATTTCACCGATTTTTCTCTGCACTGTAAGTGTGCGATTCTAAAAGCCAATTTTTTCGCCGCACATACCGTCAGTTGGTAAACCCACTGCCCCCCGGGATAAAGTCGCTACCGGTAAGGTTCTAATTGGACTATATCCTGACCAATTGTGGACGACATTTTACGGGTTAGAAGTGCAAATTATTCCAAATACATAAACTTGCCACTATTAATGTGACGCAGAGGTAAACACATGTACGACTCATCCATCTTGAGTTTTCACGCTAAAATATCTTCATCTTTTCACAGATTGCGGATGGTTCAAAGGATAGGAAGTGTTCCACATCCTTCCTGCATTTCTGTCATTCGAAATGTTGAACAGCACAAGTACAACTTTTGAACTTCTGGTTCAATGATGGTCGTTTCCAGTGGTGTATTCGCAGAACTTGCTTCGTGGACACACTACGTGGTCACACTATAACAAATGAGAAATTGCTGAAGGTTAGAGGTGGATTTTCTTTTTAGGATTTGTAGCCATTTATTTCCTGTGTGAGTTACACATAAATGCACAAATGCTAAAATGGATGTAACATTTCCACCGGATTTTTGAAAATTTGCCGCGCAAATAGATTCAATCTATATCCCAAAGTGCAACGCAAGTTCTGATTTGATCGCCATCTTTCTGCCAACCATTATTCTCGAGCAATGTAGCAGCATGTGATTTGATGATCTCGGTTCGATTTGGAGTTTTTAGTAGTATTGCCTTGAAAAGAATACGGAATACTTGCAAAGCATCTAAACCAATCTTCATTGCTACAACCTGAAACTGAACATCTTGTTATCGAAGTCGTTGCGCTGTTCAAACGACTACAGGTTCAAAAAATTGACGTCACAAACAAAAAAAGAAGGCGTTACAATGTAGAGGAGGTATGCTACGAAGAATCTAGACGGTTAAAGATGGCGGAAGGTCACGCAGCGAAGAAGATCAGAATCCGGTAAACAGAAATTTACGAAGGTGGTGTTACTTCTGGACTAACGGAAAGAAGATCTATTCAAAAGTATCGTGTTTCATCCAAGTCAACGCCGTATCAAAAGTAATTTGCTATACTTCTTTGCATACAAGAATTTTTTCCGTCAAGAAGGTCGAGGTGCTAGACAGGGTCGAAAAATCCCGAAGAAAAGACTACTGCAGTCAAGGTAGCCGGAGCGTGAGGGCGAACAAGTACCTCGAAGAAAAGACGCCTGTAGTCAAGGGTGCAGAAGATCAGTTGAAATAGACTGATTGGCTCGAATATATAACCAGAAGAAAAATCCTCTGCAGCCAGGAGGTAGACGCGTCTCGCCGAACGAGTGAAGAGTCTAGGTTACACCTTATTGACCTTTTAAAAGCCCCCCCCCCACTGCCAACGAGATCATGGCAGATGGATGCGCAAGAGATGAGTTAAGAATTTCCAACTCTCCTGAAGAAGAAAATTTGAACTTTACACGAAATCGAGTACCAATGTTCACCTTCAACACGATCAAGAAGGAAGAATCATTTCTTCATCTAAAACCATACAAACAGCAGATAAGGGGAACTCCAACAAATGAGCTGAAGGTCGCTATTCCTGATTCGCAATCAGTACAAGAAAAGGGGTTTCAATGTCGACATTGCACAAGAAGCTTTTCTTCCAAAACTGGTCGAGCAAATCATGAAAATGCCCATGCACGAAAGAATCGAGAAGAATCTCCTGCAATGCAAAATTCAACCGTGGAGGAAGTGACGTCACAACCTCATGCGAATCCCGTGCCACACCCACAACCTCAAATAAACCATATATGGGGAAACCACGCCAAGGAAGACATCTATCAAATATTCCGAGCCATGTATAGTGAAATCGTGCTTTGGAGACGAAACATCTTTCTCGTCCCGAGTGGTGCAAATGGAAAGAGGTTTGTCGGCGAAACAACCAAATGGCTGCAGCGATGGGTCGATGATTCCGAGTGGTACAAGAATATTGCCCTCACCGTCGTAATGGTCATGCCCGCACTGCTTCTCCAGAAACCCAGCTACAAATCAACCGCTAAGCATCACAGTTTATGTCTGGAAAGAAGATTTCGGTTATGGGACGAGGGTGATTTTGACGCACTAATGAGAGAGTCACGAACCATCCAAAAAGCTCTCAAGATGTTTCCCAGCAAACAACGTGACGCACAATTTTCAAAGACATTCGCAAAACTCGTTTTCATGGGCAAAATCAACGCTGCTCTGAAAATGCTCGATAAACAAGAAGGAGGTGGTGTGCTTAACCTATCGAAAGATGTAATCGACCGATGCTCTTCTTCTTGTTGACGCCAGGAATGCATTCAATTCAATCAATCGAAAGGTCCTTCTTCACAATATACCGTATCTTTGTCCCGTCTTGGCAACATATGTTTCGAACTGTTACAAAGTTCCTTCGCGCTTATTTGTACAGGGAGGACTAGAAATCTCATCAACTGAAGGAACCACGCAAGGCGACCCAATGTCAATGCCATCGTACGCCATTGGTATATTACCACTTATGGATGCTATCAACAACAACGAGTCGGTGCAGCAGGTAGCCTTTGCTGACGATTTGGGTGGTGCAGGTAAACTCGATTGCGTCCGAGATTGGTGGGAAAAAGTCGTTTCTTTTGGTCCATCCTTTGGCTACTACCCGGAGCCTTCGAAATCGTGGCTCATCGTCAAAGAAAGCAAGCTTGAGAAGGCCCGTGAAACTTTTGAAGGTACCGACATCAAACTGACAACCTCTGGACGAAAATACCTTGGTGGCTTCATTGGAAGAGCAGAAGGAAAAGATGAATACGTGAACGGGCTTGTCCAACAGTGGTGCTCTCAGCTAAAAGTACTGTGTGATATTGCCAAGTCCGAACCGCAATCCGCCTACGTAGCTTTCATCGCTGGCTTCAAGCACAAACTCACATACCACATCCGAACAATCCCTGATATGCACCAATACCTTGCACCTTTCGACCTAATCCTCGACACGATATTCATTCCAGCTATCACCGATGGTCACCATTGCTCCGCCGATGAGCGCCTTTTACTATCACTGCCACCAAGAAAAGGCGGTCTTTCAATCCCTATCTTTACCACGTGGTCAATAACAGAATTCTCCAGCTCACAGAAAGTAACTTCCAACCTGTCCAGCCGAATAAAGAACCAAAACGCAAGCAACGTCGACATACCTGACGACGTTGTCAAGAGAGAAATCACCAAGTCGAAGGAAGATCGAGAAAACGATACGTTGAATGTACTTAGGGAGAGGATGAGCGTTGAGCAGCGAAAAGCAAACGAACTCGCTTCTTGCAAAGGTGCTTCAAGCTGGTTGACGATCATACCGGTTGAAAGCGAAGGCTTCTGTCTGAACAAAAGAGAATTTGTTGATGCCCTTTGCTTGAGGTACAGATGGACACCGAAATACCTTCCGATCAATTGTGCATGTGGCCTTCGATTCGATGTCGACCATGCCCTTTCGTGTCCGAAAGGAGGTTTCATCCACCAACGCCATGACGAGATGAGAAACCTCTTGGCCAACCTACTTTCACAAGTACACACTGACGTCTCCATCGAACCTCACCTACAACCTCTAACTGGAGAATCACTACCAAACAGCTCCAACAAAACAGACGAAGCCCGACTTGACGTGTCAGCTAGAAGTTTTTGGCAAAGGGGACAACTTGCATTCTTTGACGTAAGGATCACAAATCCGTTCGCAAAAAGTCACCTTAACCAGAAACTTCAAAACACATTCCGATCGAACGAACAAGAGAAAAAGCGGAAGTACAACAACCGAATCATCACAGTCGAGCATGGTTCGTTCAGCCCGTTCGTTATGTCTCCGTACGGAGGACAAGGAAGAGAAACGGAAATGATCATCACGACCCTTGCAAAGAAGCTCTCAGACAAAAAAGACATTGAATTTGGTATCATGTTGAATTGGTTGAGAACTAAGCTCTCATATTGCTTGCTACGATCAGCTATCCTATGCTTACGTGGATCGAGAACTGTTAGGAAATTGAACATTGATATGAATGAGATTGAAATTCATGAATCTACTAGGAGAAATTTTTAGTCAATCTCTCTTATTATTCGTCGATTTTGAGATTATTTTTTTTCAGACTTTTGCATTCTCGTTAACCCCTTGTTTTACCTGTTTTACGCCCGGCGTGACCGCAAGGTTATGCCACTATCCTTATGATGTGGATTTGTGATACTTCATTTGTTTGCCTCTTATTATTCGTTTTTTAACTAATTCAGTCTTATAATATTTATATTTATTTTACAAATAGCAGTGTTTTAAGAAGAATCTCCCGCATTGGTGCCAACCGCAAAAAAAAAAGTTACAATGTAGAAACGTCAAGATATTTCATACGTGCTTGAGTGAAAAGCGGAGAATGCGAAGTTCCGCAGGATATTCACAAACTCCGCCGGCGGTGGCGGATAATTAGAAAGATATTTCATACATGCTTGAGTGAAACGAGGGTTTCGCGATAATCCGCAGGAGCCTCCGGAAAATTTATCGAAATCTATGCCCGAATGAGCTCTTCCAGGCAGAGTGTTAGGGAAATATGGTGATAGACTCTCTACCTTCACTCACATGTCATTACATTTTCATGCAATGAATCTTAGATTTAGAGGTGAATGAATCGAATATTTTGATTTTATTTCAGTATGTAAACGATCATATCAGAGGTATTACTTTTTGCAAAATCTTTTGGGGTGTTATGCTTAGTTACACGTTTATGGTTGAGATTTTTGACAATTAAATTTGATTTAAAAGTCTGTTCACGATAAGTGTGCACTCTTTTTTTTTTACCTATAACTTTTGAAGGAATTCTTCAATCTTTATAAATTTGGTACCGTTGGAGAGATATTTGTGAGTGGAACAATTTGAAATAAAAAAATCTTTGAAAAAATTCTAAAAACGAAGGTGAAAATGAAGAAGAAAAAAATGAAGATCTTGTAGAGAAGTGCTATAACTTTCATTTTCACTGGAAAGATTCTTTGATCTTAGGAGATTATCACTGTGAAGAAATTTCACTAAAATATTTATTTAATATAAAGTTATGATACAAAGTTAATATATGAGTGACCCAAAAAAACAGCAGAAAACAGCAGAAAATAGCGTTTTTAGACGTCAATCAGCTTATAACTTTGCTTTATATCTTTTGACTGAATGATTATTTTTGAGAAATTTTTTCACAGTGATGATGTTCGATAATCAGGAATTCACTTCAGTGAAAATGATAGTTATAGCACCTTTCTACAAGATCTTCATTTTTTTCTTCTTCATTTTCATCTTCATTTTTAGAATTTGTTTAAAGATTTTTTTATTTCAAATTGATCCACTCACTAATATCTTTCCAATGATACCAAATTTATAAAGATTGAAGAATTCCTTCATGATCTTGTTTGAGTATATCATATTCTAGCCCAAGTTCTCTGAGGCTAAACACGCTTTTTCAGAGAACCAGTAAATATTGTGTTGAGTTGCGGTTTCTGAGAAAAAGTTATTCCACCGGGGTACTAAGATAGGAGTAAATATTTCGACCGAGAATTTTCGTTCTCCAAAAATCAAACCAAGATGGACAACAAAAAACAGCCATGCAGTAATCAAATGATTACGATTCTGTTTACTCAAAACTGAATTATGCAAAATTCCAATTCTGTTTGGAAAATTTTCAATCTATTGAAAACCATGTTATCTCCCGAATACTCTTATTTGCCGGACACCGATGGAAACTTCAATATCAAAAACTTATAGTCTCATTGGTATGTATTTGAGATTGATATGGTCCTGAAAGTGATCGATATAGACTGTTTCCTATCGATGAGGACGAGAACTGTTCATGCACCGTTAATATTTTATTTGCCATCGTCAACATTTTCAATCAGCAAAAATCAATCAAGGAAGGAAAGAGATATGAAAATGATTTCAGAAGGGAAGTGCTCACTGCTTTCGTAGAGTAGAATCTTTTTCTGGCTGAGATTTTATTTCTAAAGGTTTGGGAACTGTGATGTCCACACGGGATTAATCAAGCGAAATGTGTTATATAATGACGTGTCACTAGTGGTCACTTTTTGAAGCTCTAAAAATTGCTTTTATATTTGAAAAGGTTTCTTACAGCTGTCAAATTTTGGTTATTTCCACCTCTTATCAGGAGTGAATTTCACATCTGACTAAATCCAATTCTCAATTCTTCGAACTCCAGCTGCACAACCCGTCGGCCGCCAGCGTTACTGATTCCCCGGGGACAAAGGTGCACCGGACATCCTGAAATTTCGGTGTTTAATCTTAAAGATTTGAAGTACGAAGAAACTTCAGAAAAGGTGATGTTTTAACTGCTGGTGATCAACAGCTAGTACTTTTGTAACTGAATTTTTATAAGGTCGACCTTCCCATCTGAAAAACTTGTTTAGCAACATAAACGAAGTGGAGAATGATTTTCTTATGTTGATTAATAATGTTTGTTTACACGAAATTTGTGTTACGAAGGATGTGAGCAATGAAATATAAGCCCAAAGGGCTAGAATCGAATCTCCTTTGTAGGATTTGAAGCCAACAAATCCTACCAAAGTTGTACGGCCTAGCACAGTCCGCCTAGAATTTACACAAATGGCAGAATGGAACTAAAATTTACTGCTAAATTTTGAGAAAAAAAATCACATGAAAACAAAAGAATTGCTAGATCCAATCCGTCGTCAAAAATACGACGCATGTTTTTTAAGGCTTCATTTTTTTGCCTGAGAAAGGTTAGAGATTCAATTCTAGCCCTTCGGGATTATACTTCAATGGATGTGAGTGTATTTATTAAAAATCAGCAACGAAATTTCGTTGGTCATGTATTGCAACCCGTATGCCAATCAATCGAAATGTTAAAAAGCTTACTTTTAACGATGATAAGTACACCAGAAGAGGCCGACCAGTTAGGTCTTTATTGGAACAGCTAATGGCCAATGAAAATTTGAGTATTAATGGCTTTTGTAACCTTGCATTGAAAAGGAAATGATAAATATTTCTATTAAGGGCTCTGACCATAGTGAATTTTCATATTTGCCACGTACGAAATATAAATTTTTACTTGATCTAGCCCACAAAAATGTGGCATGTTATACATTTTCTGTTAGGTCAATTATCCTTGAGTCTGGAAATTCAAGAATCGCGATGAAGAAATTTGATGAAGAAGAAAATGAAGACATTTGCGAAGAAGAGTATTTCGACTTTGAAGAGCTTAGTGTATCTTTTATCGAACTAGAAATAATTTTTCGGAAAATTTTTCTAAAAGCTTATTTGCTTCAAAATCGTGCTTTTTCACCAATTTTCCATCCCAATTTTTCATAGAAAAACAGCCATAACTTTTGATGCATTAATTTTAGAAAATTTTTCCAAAAAATTTAAAACAGTTCAATTCTTTGTAGACAGTTTGAAAAAACTTCGAAACAAAAAGGTCAATTATCCATTAAAACTTAGCACTTTTTATAAAAGAAGGTGATGCAACATATTATTAACGTATTTTTAAAGTTCATAACGTCATTTTTGCAATTAAATTCTTAGTTAGGGATTTGATTAAAAAGCAATTTAAAAAGGCAATTCTTTGTTAAAAGTGTTAAAGAACCTAAAACATCACTTTTATGTTTAAAATACTAAAATCAATTTTCCGACTATAGTCAGAGCCTTTAAGGGTTATCCAGATTTTTTATTCTTTGTCTGACACATACGACATTCCATTGGCACTTAAAGGGTTGAGCAGTTTGACCTATTCCAAACATTTTCGCCAATATGAAGTTTTCTGCAGTTTTGTGACCTTATTCAAGAGTTTCAAGAGTTTCGCCCAAGGGCAAGAGATAACTTTTAAAATTTAGAATACCTAGATTGATTGAAAACGCAGCATGTGCATCATTATCTATGAGAATTATTTTTTAATTGTTTGATGCTGCATGCATACAAGATGGTTTAGTACTACCTACTTTTGAAAATTATCTAAGTCTCTAGTCTAGTCTCAGAGAGGAGACAACCATTATTAAACGCTGACGGAGAAAATTTTCTCTAGACTCTTTTGTTCTGGATAAAAGCTCTCTCGTTGAATACAGTATTTGCATCACAAAAATTGTCATCAAAAATAAGAAAATACGCCCTCAGAAAAATAGCAAAAATATTTGTTTAGTTAGATATCTTTGATGATTTTAGTGTTATAAAGTTTGGATTATTTTGAATGACTTTACCATGACAATAATTCGATATGACAATAAGTTAACCCAAGACTCTGCAAGCGAGACGAGCATGAAATTTTTACATATTTAGGTCTTAGATTTTTTAGAGTTTCGTTGTGTTTTCGACAATGATTTGCTTTTCACACTCACACTAAAAATCTCGATTCACGAATTCACTGTGGCAAAATCTTATTTTCACGCACCCTCGACCCAGGGGCCACGTATTTACGACGCAAGAGAGCCGAGGACCGTCGTACAGAGAAAAAATACGTTTGTCCCACGTCAATGCGCCCATCAGCATATTAGCATCAGTGGCGGGTATGTGACCCTGGTTTTCGAGGGTGATTTTCACGTTTACGCTGATATCTCAATTCACGTAATCACGCGGCTAAAAAAGCCCAATTCACGTTTATCTGGCACCCAGATGGTGAAATTTTCATCCGACACACGCTAAAGCTCTGACTGAAGATTGGGAAAATTTTCAACATCTGCATACAGTAGTTTTTTCGTTTTTGGTCGTTTTTATTCGTTTACTCGTTTTTTCTTCGTTCTTTCATATCCTTTATGGTGGTCTCATTTTGGCACTTACACTCCCTCTCTGGAAGGTTTATATTACGGGATTTTGCGGCGAGACTGCGTTAAGGATTGTGCCGCGGGAGGTCTGGTCTCCTCGTTTTCGGGGATTGGCGGGTCCAACCGAAATATTATTCGCTTTACGCCTAAGGGTAGTTGAACCCGACTAGGGATGCGGCACATCAAAGGCCGACTATCATTCCTCTCCGATCATCTTTTGCGAACGAAAAATAAAGATCGATTGCTACAGTGGCGCTAGATTTTGCAAAAAACTAAAATGGTGGTCAGGGCGGTTTGGCAGATATATGGGCGGGACGCCCACTGCAGTGTTGTAGGATTGAGGGCGGCAGCATTTTCTGTAATAAATCTTCTTTGTTTACCCTAGCCTGGATATCCAGCCCGTAAACTTTTTCTTGATTTTGATATTTCTTATGTTTACGGTCTGGTTTACCTAGATCGTCTGCATTCTCATCTGAGGATGATTATGCGGATATTCTGATTGGTTGCACAGATATCTAAGCCCGAAGGGCTAGATTTGCAACTTTAAGCTTTCTCCAGCAAAAAAAAGTGAAGCAAAAATTTGACTTTTTAAATTTCGTGCCGATGGATAGGATCTAGCATTTTAATTGTTTTCGGAGCGCGAGATCAAAAAATGTAGGCGGCAAACGCTATTTCACATCTCTCAAACCGGTGAAATTGCATATTTTAGTCACGTGACTCTGGTAGGAAATCCTTCCAAAGATGAGCTTCACTTTTTGAACAAAGCTGCAAATCTAGCCCTTCGGGCTTTACAGATATCTGTGATTGGTTGGTCTAAGCGAATCAGAGATCTGAATGGTGGCGCCATTATAAGAAATTATGCAAGCCGACTTGGTGTTCGCCTAAGTATTTGGATGGACCGCGCGGGCGATCAGCAAGGCGCGTACGCTGCTTTGTAAATCTCCCTGATTTTTCTTTTTCGAAGCAAATAAGAATAGAATAGCTAGTTATCTCCCTTGGGTGTTTGACCACGCATCCAAATAAAAATAACAATAATGGTAGGGAAGAAGTGCGAAGATCAAAACATGGGAATTATTTGTTTTCTTTTCAATTACTTGCTTAGATATTCTTGTTTTAATCTTCTTAATGACTTGGTTGCATCGTGTAAGAACTAAAGGTATATCTTTATTTTGCTTGAATTCTTCTTTTTTGTTTGCCAATTTTGTATTGCTGTTTTGGGTTGGATTTTGAAAAACTAGCCGTATTGTATAAGGGTTGCGAAGCGATCCAGACTCCACCTCAATTCGCAAGTTGCTAGCAAAATAAGAGACACTCTAAGGGCCTCTAAAAATCCCTCTATATATAATTAATAAAGCCGCTATAGCATAGAGACAGGGTCGTAAGAGCCTTAATGCCCCAAACACACCACATAATCCACGGTGGCATAACGCCCGCCGTGCATCGCTCTTTTTTTTCCCTTCTAGTTATTCTAGTGTAAATGGTGCCTTAATAAAATCGTTGAACGATCGAACATTTTTATTCGAATCACGAATCGTCTGTCGAAATCATCAAAACATAAAAATAAAACAAAAACAAAAATGTACAAAGATGGCTTGTTGGTTCTTGGCGGGCAGTTTTGATTTATTTCTTGACAAATTCGACAAATTTGATTATCTCCGTACTTTCTTTATCATAGAATATCCACTTGGTTTTGCAAGGTAGCTTATCTGGCACCCAGATGGTGAAATTTTCAGCCGACACGCTAAGCTCTGAAGGTCGGGAAAATTTTCAACATCTGGAAGGTTTACATTACGGAATTTTGCGAGACCGCGTCAAGAATTTTGCAGCGGGAGGTCTGGTAACCCAGCCCTCGTTTTCGGGGATTGGCGGGTCCAACCGAAATATTTCTACCTTTACGGGCAAGGGCTGTTGAACCCGACTGAGGATGCGGCACATCAAAGGCCGACTATCATTCCTCTCCGATGGGAAATTGGCCCGCTCCCTTTAGAGCTTTAGCGTGGGCGGCCGCCAATCCGCCATCGGAATATCAGATAACAAGGTAGCACTCCTCCCGCCCACCCGCGCGACTTGCAAAAACCTCTCATTAATTGACCTTATTTGATACTTGATACTTGCTGTTAAAAGTCAAGGGATGATGAGGATTCTTTCTGTCAACGTTCAAACTAATTTTTTTCCATTTAACAGCAAAATAAACATTTAAAACCGAAGAACCACTGCTTAGATTGCTTAGATGCATGCCGCCCGCGCGGCAATTTGATCAACTTCAGATTTTAAGTCCGTGTTTCGGCTTCCGGTAATTTTGTTGCTGCGCCCATCAGCATATTAGCATCAGTGGCGGGTATGTGACCCTGGTTTTCGAGGGTGATTTTCACGTTTACGCTGATATCTCAATTCACGTAATCACGCGGCTAAAAAAGCCCAATTCACGTTTATCTGGCACCCAGATGGTGAAATTTTCATCCGACACACGCTAAAGCTCTGACTGAAGATTGGGAAAATTTTCAACATCTGCATACAGTAGTTTTAGTTTAGTAATATTTTAGTCACGTGACTCTGGTAGGAAATCCTTCCAAAGATGAGCTTCACTTTTTGAACAAAGCTGCAAATCTAGCCCTTCGGGCTTTACAGATATCTGTGATTGGTTGGTCTAAGCGAATCAGAGATCTGAATGGTGGCGCCATTATAAGAAATTATGCAAGCCGACTTGGTGTTCGCCTAAGTATTTGGATGGACCGCGCGGGCGATCAGCAAGGCGCGTACGCTGCTTTGTAAATCTCCCTGATTTTTCTTTTTCGAAGCAAATAAGAATAGAATAGCTAGTTATCTCCCTTGGGTGTTTGACCACGCATCCAAATAAAAATAACAATAATGGTAGGGAAGAAGTGCGAAGATCAAAACATGGGAATTATTTGTTTTCTTTTCAATTACTTGCTTAGATATTCTTGTTTTAATCTTCTTAACCCTTTGCGTGCCGTTACCTTATTTTTGTACCCCAATCCATTTGCCGAGGGGTAATTTTTTTTAGTAACCTGATTTGCCGATGTCGTATATATACGACATGCAAATTTTAACTCGTGTTGCCGCATGTCGTATATATACGACAAGGATATTTTATTCCTATTTGCCAATGTTTGACATTTGTATTTGACATTTGTTTTATATATATTTTATGATAGACTAAAATAAACCTGAAATAAATCTTTTGAGCACTTAATATATACTTTCACTACTACTATGGATTTTTTTATGTCGGATATATACGACATTGGCAAATAAGAAAACCATTTTCCTAAAAGCTGATTTCTCGGCAATAGCGCTGCCTCTTTTTTAAAGGCCTCGGCAATTAGGTAAAAAAATTTGATGTCGGATATATCCGACATTGGCAAGTAGAGTGAAAATTTGCATGTCGTATATATACGACATCGGCACGGAAAGGGTTAATGACTTGGTTGCATCGTGTAAGAACTAAAGGTATATCTTTATTTTGCTTGAATTCTTCTTTTTTGTTTGCCAATTTTGTATTGCTGTTTTGGGTTGGATTTTGAAAAACTAGCCGTATTGTATAAGGGTTGCGAAGCGATCCAGACTCCACCTCAATTCGCAAGTTGCTAGCAAAATAAGAGACACTCTAAGGGCCTCTAAAAATCCCTCTATATATAATTAATAAAGCCGCTATAGCATAGAGACAGGGTCGTAAGAGCCTTAATGCCCCAAACACACCACATAATCCACGGTGGCATAACGCCCGCCGTGCATCGCTCTTTTTTTTCCCTTCTAGTTATTCTAGTGTAAATGGTGCCTTAATAAAATCGTTGAACGATCGAACATTTTTATTCGAATCACGAATCGTCTGTCGAAATCATCAAAACATAAAAATAAAACAAAAACAAAAATGTACAAAGATGGCTTGTTGGTTCTTGGCGGGCAGTTTTGATTTATTTCTTGACAAATTCGACAAATTTGATTATCTCCGTACTTTCTTTATCATAGAATATCCACTTGGTTTTGCAAGGTAGTTTATCTGGCACCCAGATGGTGAAATTTCAGCCGACACGCTAAGCTCTGAAGGTCGGGAAAATTTTCAACATCTGGAAGGTTTACATTACGGAATTTTGCGAGACCGCGTCAAGAATTTTGCAGCGGGAGGTCTGGTAACCCAGCCCTCGTTTTCGGGGATTGGCGGGTCCAACCGAAATATTTCTACCTTTACGGGCAAGGGCTGTTGAACCCGACTGAGGATGCGGCACATCAAAGGCCGACTATCATTCCTCTCCGATGGGAAATTGGCCCGCTCCCTTTAGAGCTTTAGCGTGGGCGGCCGCCAATCCGCCATCGGAATATCAGATAACAAGGTAGCACTCCTCCCGCCCACCCGCGCGACTTGCAAAAACCTCTCATTAATTGACCTTATTTGATACTTGATACTTGCTGTTAAAAGTCAAGGGATGATGAGGATCCTTTCTGTCAACGTTCAAACTAATTTTTTTGTCATTTAACAGCAAAATAAACATTTAAAACCGAAGAACCACTGCTTAGATTGCTTAGATGCATGCCGCCCGCGCGGCAATTTGATCAACTTCAGATTTTAAGTCCGTGTTTCGGCTTCCGGTAATTTTGTTGCTGTTCACTGTTAGGGTACACCATTTTAAAACGGCATTTTTCGCAGTCCTAGCTACCAAACCAAGCCGAGAAAGTTTTCGTGGCTTCAAGCCAAACCATTCAAGGTCATTTTGATAAAATCATCGGTTTGAAGATGTGATTTATATAGGAAATTTTATAGCAAATTTTCGCTTGGGATAGAAGTTAAAGGTACGTGCACAATATAGCAAAACTGCTTCGCTCATAAATTAGCTTCGCAAAAATTTCTCCAAAAATCACTTTGCACTTTCTGTCTAACATACTTTCCACCACACTGTCTATATTTTATGGTCAAGGCGGTCATTCTAAATTGATTTAACACTACATTTCTTGAAATTATGCATGTCATTATGTGCATATATTTATTTTCAGCCATGGGATTCATGCAGGAAAATCTGTCAACAGGGGTTCACCTGATTTCTAGGCCGATGAAATTTACATATGAGTTTACCGTCGTGAACTTACCCAAAAATAGATGCGGCATGATTTCATTATTCATTATTCATTATTTTCCCAACAGCACCTTATCCACCATTTCTGCCAATCATGCTCTCTCAAAATAAAAAATTTTGCTTCGCTTCAACCCTTCGCATCTTTTGCGAACGAAAAATAAAGATCGATTGCTACAGTGGCGCTAGATTTTGCAAAAACTAAAATAGCGGTCAGGGCGGTTTGGCAGATATATGGGCGGGACGCCCACTGCAGTTGTAGGATTGAGGGCGGCAGCATTTTCTGTAATAAATCTTCTTTGTTTACCCGCCGTGTAAACATGCGTAGAGACGATTTTTAGAGGTTGTAGTTGTAAAGAAATATGGAAATAATGAAAAATTTATGAATTTTGAAAATAATGAAATTTTCATGCGGGTGCTTTTTAGAGATGCGGGCGGCCGACGGTAAACTCATATATAAATTTCATCGGCCTCTAGGTGAACCAAGCTCTATAATTTTAGGGACCCTCGACAAAAAACTTTCGAATTTTTTATCGGCATTGGGCCGATAAGGGGGTGGGGGGGTCCAACTACATACCGATAAAAAAACAAGTATTGGGACGAAAATCTTTTCAGCCAATTTCTTTCTGATTTTGTCCACAAACTTCACTGAAAGCATACAATTTCACTTGCTTTCACCTTCGCGCACAAATTCGCAACTTTAAAAGTACAGTTTTGAATTAGCTTTGATAAAAAAACACTTTTTTCATTGGCCAGCGAGCTGCCATTTCCTTCGAAATGTTGCGACTTCATCGCGTCTTTTTAACTTTCGTTTTGATTAACAATATCAATGCGGGTATGAACAAACTCAATGTTGGTGCAAATAGACAAAAACTCAACGAAGACGGGTGGGAAGGCATAGCTGTCAACTCTCCCGCATTGAGCGGGAGACTCCCGCATGTCAACGATTTCTCCCGCGTGAAGAAAATTTTGCCAAATCTCCCACATTTTTGGGATTTTCTCCCGCATCTCCCGCATTTCCAAAAATTTTCTGATTTTGGAAAAACCAAACGGCGAAATTTATGGATTTTGAAAGATTGGAACGAAAAATTCCCCAATTTCCTGAAAAAAATTTCCAATAAAATCGGATTTTACGAGAAAATTTCCCCGATTTCCCGATTTTCGGATTTTGAAAAATGAGGGAGGGGGTCTGGAGCTTATCGGCCCAATGCCGATAAAAAATTCGAAAGTTTTTTGTCGAAGACCCCTTAGAACTTTGTCTGGCTGAGGTAAAACTTATTTTTTCTAAAATTTTGAGCTTGGATATCCAGGCTATGTTTACCCGTGTAAACATGCGTAGAGACGATTTTAACAAAGATAGAGGTTGTAGTTGTAAAGAAATATGGAAATAATGAAAAATTTATGAATTTTGAAAATAATGAAATTTTCATGCGGGCGGCCGACGGTAAACTCATATGTAATTTTCATCGGCCTATGCTAAAGCGTTCTGGTTTTTACTAAATGAAAGCCCGTGATCTTAGCTTTCCAGCGGTATATAACACTGTGGACACAGGCTAGACGGCAAATTGGTAAAATGCCGAACGTTTTGCAACATTTTGAAAATTGTTTGCCGACGGGAGAAAAAAATGTGCAACTATCGCTGAACAAATGTTTCTGGAAACGGAGGAAAATGTATTTGAAGGCTGAAACTTTGTATGTTTATCAGAAAAAGGGTGAGGAATTCAAAAATCACATTCGCTAATTTTAGTTCTTTCATTTTCATGTAGTTTTTTTCACTTTTTTGCTTCTTTTGCATGGGAATGTCCCAAAAAAAAGTTTTTATTTCTGCCGAAATGGATTTTGTTTTGTTGTATGTATGTATGTAATAGTTTATTTCAAGTTGACGAACAGGTAGCAACAAAGGCTAATAAAGGTCAACGCTACTTTACAATTTGTAAGGTGATTACAAAAAGCTGACACCGTCAATATAGGTCCGGCAGTTTCTACACGGGCATGATGTAGGCCTCCATTGCTTAATCTTTTCCTTAAAAATACTAAGATCAAAACTCATACGGAATTAATTCCCAAACTTTTGGCCCTAAAAATGAAAGTGACTCTGAACCGTGAAAAACAGAGTTTATTTCTCTTGATCTGAAGTAAGGTGTTTTGCGATTTACTTTGATATTTTCATCATGTTTGAAAATTTATTTAGTTAGATCTGATATGTTATTTTTACATTTGAAAAGTTCTATTGCTAACAACTGAAGATTTTTATGGTGGAATTTGATAGCACCATCTTTCTCTAAAAGCTGCTCAAAAGTAGATGTATGATCAGAATACACTATCCTCAAACATCTTTTGTGGAGGTGATTTATGTTTTGATCTAGCCTGCAAACATGAAACATCTAGACAAGCGAATAATAATTGAATTGATTTCCAAAAAAAAAGGCATTCATGAGCCTTTGCTTTTTCTTTTGATTCATATATAACGGTGCTACCCTCGCAATTGCACTGATTTTCTGGCTAGCTTTCTTATAAATCGTGTTAATATGTTTCTCAAAAGTCAGACAGTTGTCAAAAGTTAATCCTAGGATCTTGCCTGAGTTGCTGTTAAAGATGCGTTCATTCTGTATAGTAATGAAGATTTCTTTGCTGGTATTGTTAGCTATCAACTCAGACTTATCTGCATTTCCTTTCATTTGATTTTGGGTTATCCACTCAAAGATGATAGCAGCTCCATTCGAGAGCTCCTCACCAACCTGTTCCCAAGAATCAGCTATCACAAAAGGTGTTGTATCGTCTGCATAATTCAGTACATTTCTATTTTCAAGAAAGTGAACAAATCTCTCATGTATGTTAAATAGTAGTGGCCCTAGAGTAGAATGGATCCTTGGGGAACACCTACTTTAACATTATGCCAGGTACTGTAATGGTTGCCAATTTTCGTTCTTTGCTTTCTATCTGATAGATAGGCTGCTATGAGACCTAAGGCACTCCTTGAAAATCCGTATGCTTCAAGTTTAGCAATCAATAGTTCCTGCGAGATGCAGTCGAAAGCTTTTGATAAGTCAATGAGTAGCGCTGCAAACTTTTTCTTTTCATCTGTGGCTTTCTTCCAAATTTCAGTCATGACTAAAAGTGGAGTTTGTGTACTCATTCCTTTTCTATATCAAAATTGTCTATTGCTCAAAATGTTGTTAAAGTAGGTTGAGACTTGGGCATGTATGACTTTTTCATAAATTTTTGACAGAACTGGGAGAAGACTCACCGGTCTGAAGTTGCTCAAGTCATTCTTTGAACCTTTTCTCTTATACACAGGTGTTATATCAGCAAGTTTCAATTCTTTTGGAAAAGAGTTTGACTCGAATGACGCATTTATTTCTGAGCACAAAAACTCGGAAAACATATCACAATTATCCTTTATGATTTTCACAGGAATATCTGAGCTTGGCTGTGATTTTCCTTGAACTAAGTCCTTAATGATTTTCCCTACTTCCTCTTTCAATTTTTCATTTGGGGTTTCTCCTTTCAGAAAAACTTATTCTTTATTCATAAGTTTTTGTTCCTCCATTTCCAGAGGCCCCTTGAAAATGGGTCCTACCACCTTTTTTGACTCATTTCAACCTTTTCCAAGCTAATTTTCTTTAAAAACAAAAATAAAACAATGCAATGTCTTCTTTTTTCAAAAAATGGAACTTCGATTTTTGAGGATTTCAATTTTACCAGCTTTTTAGCGATTTTTGCCTCGCTAACCCAAATCTCGCAACTTCTTTACCTTAAAGGATGATCGAAATTAGTGTTTTTCAGCGTTCCGAAAAAAAGGCAAAAATTTTTTCATCTTCACAGGATCGATTGTCAACAGCAAAATACATCTTTTGGTCTTTGGGTTTGTTTCTGACGTTTTTCCTTCAAAGAATATCGATCACTTTCCTTTCCCCTTGAGCGCGCAAGAAAAAAATGATTAGCTCGCATTCTCGCGCGGGCTAATAAAGATGAGGCGGCAATCTTGCACTGAGGGTGCTACTTAGTTTCCGCCCTATTTTGCGCCCACGATAGAATGGTCCAAATACGGGGGTATTCGAAATGATAAACGATGTTGTTCTGTAAGTGTTTATTTTCTGATAGATACAAATAGTATATTGAATATCATTAACTTATTTATTTAAATATTTTTGAGCCCAAATTTAAATATCTGGTTAAATAAAAAACAAATGACAGCAGTTCTGTTTTTCCTCGGGAAAAGTTTTTTTGCCGACTTAGCTATTTTACAAATTTCGGAAAACAGTCAGGAACTACTGCAAATTAGGCTATGATGGCTAAACTAGGATGTTCGCCTACATTAATTTGGATATATGAAATATTCAAACCTAAATATCTTGAGAACAAGTAAAATCCGCGTCAATCTTACTACATGGACTTGTTACTTGTACTAAGAAGAGTATTTAAAGCGAAAAACTTTTTCTCTTTTTAGAGCGGAGTGAAAAGATGTGATTATCTTATTAAAATTTAGCTTAATTTGGCCATGATAGCCAAATTAAGCCGATTTAAGTTCTACATGCAGCGCGCCATTTTTTGTCTGAAAAATGAAAAAACTTAGTATCATAATATATTGTTGTTATATTGGGCTTAAAAAGTATAGTTTTTTGGTTTTGCTGGTCTTAAAGATATGTTTTTAATCTATTAAAGTTACACTTGATAGATTGATTAAATATTTAAATTGAGGAAGGTCTTTTTTACGTTTTTTATATATTATAGCTGACAAGGTTGTTCATAAAATCTAAAAGTGTACAAAACAAGTTTATTATGAAGATAAAAAATAGATAGATAAATCATGTTTCTAAAGCAAAGTTCGGATTACGTTTGTTTACATTAGTCTTGAAATAATTTCGACTGTACTGCTGTATATATGTAAACATAATTTTGCTGAAACAGCATAATATTTAAAAACTGAATATTTTCTCAGTCCGCTCAAATTTTACCCAAAAAACATTCGGAACTCATTCAAATAAATAAGAATTTGACATTTTAAGCTAAATATTGACGCGGATTTTGAAATCCAAGTCAAAAATTGGAATTTTGTTCCTTCCAGCCTAATTAGGCTACAATTTCTGGCTTAATTAAGCCATCGTATCCAAGTTAGGCCAGAATCGACAAACATAGCCTAATTTGCAATAGTTCCTGACTGGAAAAGAACTCTCATAGGAATTCCGATTCATAACCCGATTGGTTCATTTCGAAACGGCTTCAAGAAAGTCATAATGGCAGATAATTTCTCTGAGTAAATGGGAAAGAGTTACATCGGATCGCCCAAAGTTACCTTCATGTTTTTATTTTATTTTATTTTCTCTGATCCTGTCTTTCTCTTTTCTGACTGTCTGAGTTTCTGAGACTTAGTTTCTCATTTCTGACTGAGTTTTCATACCTGTCAATCATTTGTGCATCAATTTCGACCAGTCCAATTTTCGCACCGAGTCGGATTCGAACCACCATCAAAGAAATACCTTCAGATTCGGAAGCCAGTGCTCTATCCGTTAAGCCATCGCCGCACAGCAAAAGAACGCAATTCATAACACATTATATCGAACTGGCAAAAGACGGGGGTAATGTTATTATAATATGGGTAATAGTACCCCTTTTTTAAACCTGACTGAAATTCGAGCCGTTACTAGCAACCCTGCGGGGCCCAAGGCGCCGAGTATGCACCCGGCACAGTGACAAGCCGTTACTAGCAACCCTGACCCTACCTAACTGTTAGTTAATCAATTCCAAACAACAAAACCCCCGGAAAGGTGACTATCAGCAATCCGTGGATAAAAAAAAAAAAAAATAATGAAGGTAACTTTGGGCGATCCGATATAACTCTCTCCGAGTAAATGTGTGTAATTTATCAATGTTGATGGCTTGTTGATTCTTTAAAGAAAAAAGATAACAGGTATAGCTTTTTCTAATCCTGGAATATCGAGGTTCCAGCTACACTGAATATACTAAATATTTTACAAATATTTTTATATTATAATATTCTAACACCATCAAAGAATTCTTTCTCCAAATTTCAGGTCTCTAGCTACACTAGTTAAAAGAGATATGCAAAATTGAAGAAGCATGACTGGAAAATTTCTTTTTTTTCTTTTTTGACACATTTTTCGAATTTTTCCAAGCCATTTTCGTAACCTTTTTTTGACATTTTTAGTCAAATTTTTGACACTAAAATTTGAATATCTTTACAACCACTTATCCTCTGGAGGCCTATGACCGCTCATTTTCTTTCTTTTTCAAAGCTCTACAAGATAGGATAGGTTTTGAAAAAAAAATTAAAATTTGAAAAATCTTCTGGAGTTGCTAACCTGAAAGCCGACGTAACTTGAGCTGAAGTCGGCTTTTATTTGCCGACGTAATTTACACTCTAGGTCGGTGTGCCGACAAAAGGAATGTTTTTGGTCGGCTAGCCGACCTAAAGAGGAAAAATATTATTTGTTAGGTTAATCTAATTTGATAACACATGATAATCGAGCCTCATTCCATTCTCTTTATAAAACATAAAACTTATTAAGGATAGTTAAACTAACTGTAGGAAATTTATTGTCTTTGCCGACCTAAACAAACTACTTAGGACGGCTTTGCCGACCTAAAATGACCTGTAGGTCGGCAAAATTTTGTGCCGATATGATTTTGTCTGAATTCACAGGGCTGCATCAGCCACATGTATTTAGACTTCCAGCCAACAGCCATTTTGTTTTGAAATGAATCTATGTTTTCATTTTCATTTGTTTTCCTTTTTTCTGCAGAGTCAGCTTTTTCCATAAATTATGCGCGCGCATCGAAATAATCAAAATGCGCGCGAAAGTACTGCTAAGTAATACCGAACCTGCATTGCAGGGAAAAATCTCGAGTTACCTGCGCCAAGCGTTAAACCAGCAGCAAAAATATCATAAACTAGACTGTGAAAAAAGTTTAACGCTTGGATTCCCAGGCTACAAATGCATCCTGTAGATGACTGATGTTGTTTTTTCTGAAAGCTAGATTTCCTAGTGTGACTACCTAACTGTCAAACAATATTATCGTTATAAAGGTTCTTCACAAAAATTTATTTTCGGCTCCTTTGTAAAGATGCCTAGGCATTATTATCAGCGAATCAGGTTCTTAATCAGTGCCATATTCTTTCTTTCGCGTATCTCCACATAAAATGGTCACAAATCAAGTTTTCAAATTATATGGTTCATATATTCAGACAGTCAGATATCTTCTCCCGTTCTCCTCAAGTCCAAGAGACTTCACCCATTTTTGAAGTGCATTTATCCAAATGTTCGTGTTTTGTTTTTAGATTTTCGACATAATACACGTTTTTTTTAATAAGGAATCTTAACTTTGCTCTGAGCCGTGAGTTCCTTATTTTTACAGAGAATTTTAGCCTCAAAGTTCCTTATGGAGTTCCTTATTTACATAGCTGCTGTAAAGTTTGGATTCGCAAAAATTGGATTCCTTAACCTTTACCACGCCGAGGCCGTAAATTTACGTTTTAAGCGATGATATAGCCGAGGCCGTAAATATACGTTTTTCGTGCGGTCTTAAGAAAAGCCGCTCTATTGCCTTAAGACGTCATTAAATCCCAGGAAATGTCTTATATAACGGAGAGAAAGTGTAAACAAACTATTTTCAATAGATTGAAACCACCCACTTTCAATTTTAACTGTCAAAACAAACTTGGAAATCAGGCAAAATATTCTTTTGGAAATTAAGAGCACATGTACTGCTGTAACTAACTTTTTATGTTTATTTAGTGGAAAATGGTTTGTTTTATTGGTTGGAAATGTTATGTATTGCTTGTTTGTAGTTTAGTCAGTGTTTGAGGTAAGTTTCTGCCTTCTTATTCTTTAATATAACGGTACATCAAGGGTGAGGACTGGAGGCTTGTTGGCCGTCACTGAAACCCAACTTAAGGCTTATCAAAAGGCAGCAAAGAGTTTTAAAGTATATATACTATAGTAGGGGGAAATTTGTTCGTTTTTTTGAGGTCGCTCGATTCTTTTAGTCAAAGCACTTGTTATACATTTTTGGAAAGCTAAGGGGTAGGGGAATCAAAATAACTTGGGTGCCAATTTTTTTTCGGACACTTTGGTGTGATTTTCGGACAAATACGACGGTCTCAGGCAAAAATCATAGGTCGAAAAATTAATGAAAATTTTAGCTTGAGAAAACAGAGACCTGTTGTATATTTTTGGAAAGCTCTCAAAAAATTAAGATTAGTGATATATTGCAAGTATAGGTGATTTCTTTACCTAACTCGAGATATTAATCCTTAAAAACAGTGCTTTTCAGTGTTTTTCATCCAGAAACAGCAGTTTTGTCCAGTTTTTGCGCTTTCGTAAGCTCAATTCCTTTCCACACGTCAGCAATCTAGTTTTTATAAATATAAAAACTAGATTGTAAGGTTGATTCTAAAAAAGAATAGCCGTTTTCTTGGACCACTACGTTCCTTACGATCTAGTTTTTATATTTATAAAAAGTAGATTGCTGACGTGTGGAAAGGAATGTTGGCGTGACTGATCCTTTTGTTTCGATAATAACATCAAAGCGGGAACTAATTTCTTCTCGTTTCTTTCTTTCCTTTTTCTTTCTCATAAGTTCAAGCTTTCCCTCACACTCTCCAAGCGTGGTTAGCTCAAGCGGTTAGAGCGTCTGTCTCATAAGCATGGGTTTCCGAGTTCGATCGGAATTTTCTAGTTAGATTATTCTAACATATACTACTTTTGATGTTTCAATAAAAGTTTCACATGTGACCATAAAAATCAATTTTTGTAGGTTTAGAAGGAACTTTTCAAGCTTTAGTGTCAGGAAGAGCTGCAATCACTTTGATTATATTTTGATTGAATTCTGACATCAGGATACTATGGTCTGCTATGGTTTGAGATTATAATAGTCTCATTATCAAACAAGGCACCTTATCTCTAAAAAGTGTGTCCCATATTTACCCCGTAGTCAAATCTTAATTTTGGTGTAATTATGGGACACTAAAGTTTGTATTTGAAGTGTTTATTTTTTATAAGAAAACTGCAAACTTGATTTTCTAGTTTAATGGAATCATAACTACACTCTAAGTCTTCCAAAACCTGCAAAGGTTTGCATCTAAATTTACTTCAGTTGGTCTAAATTGCTCTATGCAAATATTACTGGTTTGAAGTGTCTGTTATTACTCCCAAATGGAAAAAAGCTGGGGTAAAAATGGGACACTGTCACTAATTTTGCTGAAAGTCCTTTAAATGATTGATAGCACTTGGATTTGAAGTCATCAAGTGGATGCAAAACCTCAAATATCATGACCTTTTGGAAAGATATCTGAATTTTCCAATGACATTTTATACCTGTCCCATATTTACCCCGAGGGTGTCTCGTAATTACCCCAAAATGTGGGATACTGTAATTATGGGACACCTTTAAAATGAATTTTAGGAACATCTACTAAATTTCAAGGAAAATTAAAATACATCTTGTGTAAAGGTCATACTTTGATAAATAAAATATCAAAAGATCGGATCTCTACGATTAATACTTTCAGAGTAATGCCCAAATAAGTCAAAATTGTTCCATAATTACCCCAGATGACTATACTTTGATAATCGAAAATATCGTTTGGTATGGTCTGCACTGGAACACTGGTGCACTTCCGTTGTTCCGGAGCAAGATTTTCGCAATATTATTACAATATCACTGGCTATGCTAATCATGTGAAAACTAACTGTGCACGCACGTATTTTAAAAAATTCGGCCAACTCATGGTAATACGTTTATATATTTCAACCAGTGATGCTTACGAATATAATGTTACAAATTCAATTTCATTAATTTCTGTACCCATCCTCTCAATGACTGTATATATATTTTTTTGAACGTTTAAACGATTTTTTAGAACGTGTAAACGGTTTTTTAGAACGTGTTGAAAATCACTTGCTCCGGAAGCACCGGAAGAGCTCCGAAAGAGAAAAATAGTGTTTTTTTAGCTGCTCCGGAAAACTCCGGAAGTTTCCGGAGCACCGGGAGGGTCCTAGTATTATTCATACCATATTTTTCTCAGTCTGAGACATCTTCCTAATTGCCCGCTTGACTCTGAAGGCCCGTTCGCAATTGCACGCTTATGATCCCGTTCCGGTTGAGATTGCTTGAGCAGATTATAGAGAGCTTAGATTTTTCAAAATCGGGCAAATACATGTTCAAACAGGCTATTACTGCCGTTGGCCACTCTGTCAGGCATGAACGACAGCAAGGATAAACCCATATGGTTTTGACGCGTTCTGTTTCACATATTGAACGGCTATAAATAAACACAAGTACAAAGTCTTAAATATGGCAAAATAACACAAGGAAACAGTACAAGTAAAAGTACTAGACTAGAATACAAGGACAAAGTTAAGTAAGAAATATATACAAAAGATACAAATAAACACTTACTAAAACACTGTGGGCGAACACCTCTAACATTAGCACGACAGCTCTCATACTTCTATTCCAACAAACACGCAAGACTGCTCACAATTTATTACATTCACAAATCACGACACAAATACGACGTATCTCACAAGGGACAGAACATTTACAATGGTACAAAACACGCAATACACATGAGACCCTAAACAAACAACAATTAAAATATCCTAGTGACATAAACTAGCAATAAAATACAAGCAAGAAAAAAAAAATATCTAATTACAAAAACAAAGAAAAATACTGCCCCTACGGCAGTAACACAGGCAAAAGTTTTTTAACACATTTTCTACGATAAATTTTGAGTAAGATAGTCCAAAGCGATCGGGAGCAAATAAAGTTTTTTTAAATGATAGACTAGTTAAGGAAGAAATTGCACTCTTAGCAATCGTTCAAATAGTGATAAGCATGTAATTGCATTAAAATTCTACAATTTTGATAGCCGTGTTATGTAATTGCACGTTTAAAAATCTCTGTTTTCAGGAATATTATTGTCAATGTCAGAAAAAAAATTGTCACACAATGAAATTAGCAATCTACTTTAATTGTGCTTTCCAAAAATGTAAAGCTTACATCTCTGTAGTGACACTATTCGTTAAGGGCTCATTTGATTGATTAGCTGGATGTCAAAATTGGCTTTTTATGCTGTTTTGGTTCTGTTGTAAACGACAAGGAGTTTCCAACAGCAAAAGTTTTCACTAAAATTTAAAATCTCCACTGAGGGAGAAGAAAATGTATGAATTTCCAAGGCAATTAAATTAAAAGACTGCAAAAAAGAGGGAATTTTCGAGTCATTTTGCCAATTTCTGACCACCACTGAAAATAAGATATATTTCTGAAGCTAGAAAAAACTTTAAAAAGTATCTCGTCCGATGGGGGTAACAAAAATTTTCTGGAATGGCCTTTGGTGACTAGTTGTCGTGTTAAGTTCGTAATACACCGCTTAGCAGTCTCGCTATCTCCACGATGCTCTACCACAGAGGCGGTAGGTAGAAATGCGCACATAAGTACTGTGGAAGGTTAGAGAATGTAAACATTGTCAATTTTTTTATTTTCTTTAAAGAGAATGATTTAGATATTTGAACATGATATCAATGATAATTTTATGGATCTCTCCTGAAAATTTCACAAAAATTCATCTAGAGGAAAAGGAGTTAGATTATAAAAGGAGTTCTTTACCTATCGTTTCTAAATAACTGAAGGTTGATTTTCCCTATAATCAGCCCCAAGGGGAATAGAATTTGCTTCGAAAAATTGAAAGTTCGAATAACCGAGAGTGTTTTTGCCTGAGTAGGGTATTCGAGGAGAACACTATATCTCAATTCGAATAACCGAATTATTTGAACAAGTGCAAAGAGTCTTCTGTAATCAAATTATATAAATACATTGTCTAATTTTAAATCGTTGGTTACTCATCTCAATGTTTTGTTTAATGTTTTCTTCTAAATAATAGTTCAATGTAAAATATGAAAACAACTGATATATGATGTTTAGAATAATTCTGGTTGCTCTCCATGTCCTGTATTTTGGAGTAAAAGAATCCTTGTCACTATTTCCTCAAGAATCAGAGTCCAGAGAGTTGAAGATTTTGGATGGGTTATGGAATTTTAGAGCTGACAATTCTTCGTCAAGAAATGTTGGTATTAAGAATAAGTGGTATTCAGACCAGTTGAAAAAGGTATAAATTTTTCTTTTATCCATTACAATCATACACAATGTTATTGCATATACAGTTAACGATCTGTAACTGAATTTTCAAGGGGGATTAGATTTTCATAAGATAAGGGAGCATATTGCATATTGAATGGTAGAGCGTTGTTAATGAGGGTTTCTTTTTGCGGGTGGTTTTTTAATATTATCAAATGATAGAGTGTAATTAGAGATTATCAAGAAATTTGATTGTAATTTTTAAACTTGCCTATCTGAAACTGTTGGTCAGTGATGGCAGTTCTGGTTTTGGGTTGATGCAACTCCAAATTGTTGATTCAAGAAAGAGTCCTTTTGATTACAGAAAATTATAAAAAACGATTTCAAAAAAAATTATCAAAAACTTAAGCTAGCATGAAAACTCTCCTCGAAAAGGGCTACTATTTTTAAGAGGCGCTTGATAGGGTGGATAGGGCGGGTTGAAATGTGGGTTTGAGCTTTTTTTAGAGGGGATCCAATGAAGATAAATCCAGTGTTAATCCAGACCTACACTAATTTTAAACTTTTTGCGTATTCGAACAGTTGTATATTTGTAAACTAGGTTTGTAATTTATTTTAAAAATAGGGGGTGATGCAATATAAATGGGGTTGAGATCTCTCTGTACATTATGGACACAACCAATAACTTTTTGTTTTTCTAGAGTGGCTCTGTTATAACCATGCCTGTTCCATCAAGTTATAATGATATCACTCAAGATGCCCACATTCGTGATTTTGTTGGCTGGGTGTGGTACGATAGAGATTTCTATGCACCAAACTCCTGGAACGATGAATCTGGGCATAGAAGAGTTGTCCTACGATTTGAAAGCTGTCATTATTTTTGCATGGTGGTGAGTTTACCTTATTATATTATATTTTGTATACCTTTGAAAGTATTTACCTCCCTATTTGCCCCAATCGAATTTTACTGTATTTGTTTTTCGACTTTATGTAGTATTTTGTAACATTGCAATAAAAATTTTAAGCAAAAAGAAAAGTGGATACATGATTTTTTTATAAACATAACGCTTATAAGCATATGAAGGCTCAGATCTGCAGAATTTTTAAGCATAACATAAGCATAAATGTAGGCCTGAAATATTCAAGTTGTCATTTGATTGATAAGGTTTGATAGAGGTCAAGTAAAAAAAAGACATTCCACGTCTAGCTACATTTCACCGCTCCCAAAATCTGAACAAATTTTTACAAAATTTCTGAAATTTCACTAAAAACTTGGCTCAGGGTGATAATCACAAGCATGATTCATAAGCATATAATAAGCATAATAATGTCTGGATTCACAAGCTTGGACCAAGGGGCAGACACTTGCTTATAAAAAAACATGTAGTGCTTTCTTTGATTTGATTTCTTTGAGATTCTGCTATCTGTGACAACTGTGTGAAAAATATTTATTTAAAGTGGCTCAATGGAAAGCAAATCATGGAACATGATGGTGGCCATTTACCATTTGAAGCTGATGTAACAGAACATTTATCTTTTGGCAAATCTAACTTGGTCACTGTTGCAGCAAACAATACTTTAACACCAAAGACACTGCCACCTGGTGATGCCACATTTTTGGAAGGAGGGTAAAAGATTCAGTTTTTTGAACCCTTTTTTTCACTTTTCTGTTTTGAGAGAAGAAATTTTTACGGAATTTAATTTTGCAAATCAGAGTTTCAAAATGGTAAATCTCGCGGAATTTAATTTCGCGAATGAGCCGATTTCAAAAGTTTCACAGAATTTAATTTCGCAATTGAGAAATTTCAAAAGAATTTTTTTTACAGAGAAAATGTTTTTCATATTTTTCATCGATTTCAAGACATATTTCATTCACATTAACAAACTTTCACAACAAAATAATAACATCAAATATGAATGTTTATATGATAAGTCATGATTAAACTTGATCGCCGTCTTCTTCCTCCAAAAAATCGAATTTCGCGGAATTTAATTTTGCGATTTAGCCATTTTGGTGTGTTTCGCTGAATTTAATTTCTCGAATTACGCCCAAATTCGCGAAATTAAATTCTGCGAAAATTTCTTCCCTTAAGGTATAACAAATTCACATTACATTTGTATGCTTACCTAATATTTAAACTCTTTATTTTGTAAACATATTGCTTTTAACAGTAATTATTTTTGCATTTCAAGGAAATATCCCAGTGGAAAGTACTACGTCCAAAAGTTGCAAATGGACTTCTTTAATTATGCCGGTATACATAGACCAGTGAAACTCTACATCACTCCAACAACCTATCTTCATGACATCACACTGGAAACAGACGTTATTGATGGTGTTGGAAAACTCAATTTCACGACAAGTGTTGCCACTGTATCTAAAAATGGGAAAGAAGATTCCATAGAGATAATTTATGATGTTATTGATGATAATGGTGAAAGAATTGCAGGTTCGACTTTTTTTTAACTTGGATTTTGATTAATCGTAATGTCAGTTTAGGTCATCAAGCTTTTAAATAAAGTCAGTTAATTTCCAGACGTATTGAACACCCCTGCCTCTGTGACCCAGTGGGATCCACCCCACTCGTCACCCCAGTGAAAAATATTCCCAAAAATCGCCTTTTTTTTCACCCCAGTAGATAAATCACTCACCCCACTGGAATACTGTAACTGAAAATAACCCCATTGAAAGATACGAAGAATCCGCACATACCCCACTGAAAATTTTATGATTTTGACGTACCCCAGTAGAATTCTCACATCAAAAGGTTCACCCTACTGGAATATTCCCTTCTCTTATGGAATCCACTTTTTGAATTAACGAAATGCACAAAAAGGCTCAATTTTTTTGCTCGCTTTCCTCACAATCAAAACTGTATTTATACAATTATAATTGTCCATATCACCGCGTCGTCAAAAGTAGTAGCAAGTTATGATCTAAACAGATGGACTAGAATATATCCAATATGTGTGAAAGTCCTTATCTTTAATAAAAAGGCAAGAGCAAAATGTTTTTCCGTTTTCCAGTCAAGCTTTTCTCAAAAAATAGGTCGGTCGTGGGTCGATCATTCAAGTTCGTAAATCAGAAGCGAAAATAATGATGACCTTCAGGTAGGCTTGATGACTAGAGAAAAATTAATGATTATGCAAGTTGCTGGGTTAAATAAAAATGAAGCATGAAAACTTTGATAGGATATAAATAAATTAGTTGAATTTTTTTTTTTTTTAATTTCTCAAAGTTGCAAAATTCGTAATGAAGGAGTGATTTTAGCCTACACAAGAGAGTCAAAAATCAAAAATTTTCCTTGTCGGCGCAAACCATGGTTGCGCCTCCTTAGTCACTACATCCTTTTAAAATTAAGTTCATATATAGTATCCATTACTTCCAGAGAAATGTCCTTAAATACTCCACTTTTACTTTATCTAAAGAACATACAAGTATGAGTATATGAGAAAATCCTTTTAATTTATGCAGTTAATTCTAGTCAGTAGGGCAAAGTCTCCTGATTGGGAGACGATCCTGCATCAAACTCTGTGGTGATACTGGCTGCGTGAATTCGCGTAAAAATATTCTTGCTTGGAAAAGCTTATGAAAAATTTTCAAAGTAGAATATTTTAAAATTTTGTGGGTCAATTTTAAATTCATTCAGTCAAAAGTTGATAAATTCATTTATCTTTCCATTGATCCATTTTTTAGCTTCCCCTTTTGCCCCAATTTCCCCCTTTTGCCCCAATTTCCCCCTTTTTCACTTCAAGATTGACGTTGTATGGACGTTGAATGAATGTCGCTCTTGCAAAATCGTTTCCCCTTCCTCCCAAACGGGATTCGTCTCCCGATCGAGGTATATTGCCCTATTGTTAGTAATGGATGATGTTTCGTGTTTTTATGAATAAAAATCTTATACACCCACTGGGGCACAGAGACAGGGGTGTTATTGATCTAATTGAGAAAAACTGATAACATTTGACTGCAGTAAAAAACGTTACAATTTTCATGGTTGACCACCTCCCCAACTTGCTTTCTTTTAGATTTCTTGTTGAGACCAGTCTCACAATTTATTTTTTTTAGGTACATCTGGGAACGACCTGTACAAAGGAGGTATCGATGTCCCTAATGTTAACCTATGGTGGCCGGTTGGAATGGGCCATAAACCAGCATATCTTTACACGTTAAAGGTAAACCGCGTACATTAAAAGTTACAATACCTTAAAAAATATTACCTATAGGCCTTTAAGACTATGTTTGAGCGAAGTGGTAGAAGTCAAGTTAGCATTCAATTTTATACTGATGTACTATTATTGATATCTTCAAGCACTTGTGAAAATGTTATAGAAGCCAGAATAATTATTTTCCTTGTCTTTTGAAAATTTATTGATATTCAGAGTTTCAATTTAAGAGAAACAAATCATTAAAAAAATCTTGATATTTTTATTTCTTGTAACAATCTTCTAATGCAGCATCCATACAAGGAGATTCTCAAAACTGATTTTCCTTATTTTACCTTTTCAGGTCACAGTGAAAGGTAGTGGAGATGTACAAGATGATGTTTACAGAATCAAATTTGGGTTCCGCACAATCAAAGTGACTGACAAAGCATTTCGTATCAACGGAATGCCTTTTTATTTCAAAGGATTTGGAATGCATGAGGATGCTGATGTAAGGGATGATATATTTGCTCTTCATTACTAAAATACTACAATACTAAAATTTGCTCTCCATACAAAATCCTTCCGAAGTTTTGGACTGAGAATGGTGTTGTAACCTATTTGGAAAGAAAAACTTTTCCTGAAGTTTGATTTTGCTTTCAACTATGTAGCTTTTCACTTCTTTGTCAATGCTGTCTAACTTTCAAATTCATCCATTTGCTTTCATTCTTATTATTATTATTACACCGGTAGGTAAAGAAAAATAAATCAAGATAAAGTATTCCTGATAGTGGTCCATCCTGAAGTGTTAAGAGCCATTTTTTTAAAAAATCTTCAGAATAAAGAAAGTCTGATACCTCACCCTCTTAGATTTTGATGAAATTTTGACCAAATGATCTATCACACAAGAAAATAAGACTTAAGGGCTCCAAAGGTTAATTTTTGTCAAAATATTGGTTGATCTTCTCCAGCCAACTAATCATTGGCATTAGGGGAACAACTGTAAAAGATTTCAGGTCATTTCCATCAACAGATGACATTTTATGACAGTTTCTTTATTTTTAAGTACAGAATATGTAAAAAAAATGAGACTGACATCTGGCCTTTCCTACCATCCCAGGGCCTATATTTCCAGGAAAAACCTCAACCTTTCACAGTTTGGTGAATATTAATCTTAGATATAAGCAGGTTACTTCAACTTAATGGGTTTAACAGTACTCAATTCCTATTCAAAAACTTTTTAGACTCATTCAGAAATCCTACTTTGACAATAATTTGCGCTTTACCGCGAAATTTCTAAGTCCGAGTGTTGTGATTAGCTTTAGACTGTCCAATATCTCTATATTAGTGTACACTAACAGTCTTACTTGTTGATTCTTAAATAACTAAGCAACATCACTAGGGTGATAATTTACGAGATACTGCAAACAATGCTGTTTAAATCTTCTGGACAAGAAATATTGGACAGTCTAAAGCTAATCACAACACTTGGACTTGAGAAATTTTGCGGTAAAGCGCAAATTATTGTCAAAGTAGGATTTCTGAATGAGTCTAAAAAGTTTTTGAATAGGAATTGAGTACTATTAAACCCATTAAGTTGAAGTAACCTGCTTATTTAAGATTAATATTCACCAAACTGTGAAAGGTTGAGGTTTTTCCTGGAAATATAGGCCCTGGAATGGTAGGAGAGGCCAGATGTCAGTCTCTTTTTTTTTACATATTCTGTACTTAAAAATAAAGAAACTGTCATAGAATGTCATCTGTTGATGGAAATGACCTGAAATCTTTTACAGTTGTTCCCCTAATGCCAATGATTAGTTGGCTAGAGAAGATCAACCAATATTCTGACAAAAATTAACCTTTAGAGCCTTTAAGTGGGCCTGATTTAGCATTTTAAGAGGGAGAAAACAACAAAGTTAAGCAAATTTTCAATCGATCATATCTTTAAGAGACTTCAAAAGCCCACTGAGATTTTTTGAGGCTATAAACTAGACCTACTAAGGAATCCTTGCTGAAAGTTTCAAAAAAATTTGGTGTTGCCTTAAATAGATACGCCATCTTGAATTTTGCTCCAGGTCTGCCAAAATAGCAATTTTTTCGGCCATTTTTGACGGTTTACGCAAAGATGGAAATCCTGAAAATGTTATTCTTGTGGCCAAAACCCACCAGTATAAACCACTCCAGGTCAAAAGTTTGCTTCAAAAAAGTCTCAAGGACCATCAGCAGACAGCTAAAAGTGCTTCCAAACCCAAATTACGCAAAGTCTGAAGCCCTCTACAGGAGGTGCTAAAGATTTTCGGGGAAAATTTTGGAAACTCAATTTGATTTTTTCTGATTCCCTACAAAAAGTTCTTGAAATCCACTGTAAATCAGCTTTCTAATGTACTTGAATAAAAATTCATCGGCTTTCAAAATCTGCTCCCCACCAGAGTTCATGATTTTTAGGGGTCAATTTTCGCTTAGTAGCCTATCTTTGAGACGCTGTATCTTCGAAACTGCTTGAGATATCAAGGTGAAATTTTCAGTGTCTTATTTTCTTGTGTGATAGATCTTTTTGTCTAAATTTCAGCAAAATCCATGAGGGTGAGGTATCACACCCTGAAGACTCTTAAAAAAAATGGCTCTTAATATTCCAAAAAACCCTCCCCCAGAACTATAGTTGGTGCTGCATAATTTTTGAAAGTTGTTCCTCCTCATGCTATTAGTGCTATTTTTTTATTTCCTCTAATTATAGTAGCGATAAAGGTGGGTTTGTTTCACCTAAAACAGTGAAAATAAAATGAAATCTTCTACTCCCCCTTTCCTTATTTCGTTATTAGGCAGAAATTAGTATTGGATGTTATGTTAAAATTTGTGACTTGTTATGATTATTTCAGATCAGAGGCAAAGGGCTGGACCTGCCCACGATTATGAAGAACTATTATCTTATTGATTGGATTGGTGCAAATTCGTTTCGCACCAGTCATTATCCATACGCTGATGAGATCCTTTATCTTGCGGACGAAAGAGGAATTGTGGTTATCGACGAGTGTCCAGGCGTTGGTATCCTTGAGTGAGTAATTAAAATTATTCTAATAAATAATAATTTACCACCAATTCATGATTTGCACCATTGCAATGTCTTCTGACATTACATCACGGACCCACGAAAAATGATTGGTTGTAATAGTGACCTAAAATCAATCAATACGTCTATTGTAACCAATCAGCTGTTAGGTCCATGATGTAACATCGGAAGACATTGCAATGGTGCATATCGTGATTATTGAATTCTGAAGAAAAAATTTCTGAAATGAAATGTCTCATTATTTTGTTGGCATAATAAATGGAAAATATTGTCGAAATGTTCAGCAAGATTGGATTAATAATCTTGACGGCCTGACGATTTTCGACCAATTAATTTAAATTAACACACTAGCTATTTTCAACAACCGATAGAAAACGACCATGATAAAATGTAATATAAATGTCACGATTTATAAACTAAAGGAACTACTTGCAAATCTATTTGGTGAGATCAGGGTATGGACAAACGTCCTCATTCTTACTCTCGCAATTACCTAATTTTGAGCTTGTCTGCTTCTCTCATCAGACAAAACATGGGTGACGAGAACATAGCACATCATATGGACGTTATGAAGGAGTTGGTACATCGAGACAAGAATCATCCGTCCGTTGTCATGTGGTCAGTTGCCAACGAACCAGACACCAAAAGTTCCAAGAGTGACCCTTATTTCAAGTAAGTTGGTTACTATTTTAGCGAGCGTGACTTTTATAAACGAAGTCTTTGTTCCAAACAGATGCTCTATAGTGAGGTCTGTTAGCACAAAAATACTTCAGGTGGTGATTAAAGCATGAAATTTGGCACAGATGATCCTTAGAGGGTCTAAAACTTAATTTTAAACAGTAACACCAAATTTTTCCACCTGGCCACCTGCCAAATGACGTCATCAGGTGGCTTAGCAAAAATTGATTTATTTGAAAATATTTAAAATCTGATGGTATCAGCGGAAAGAGCATGAAATGCTGATGAAAATCGAGGTATAAAACATGCCTTCAAAATCTTCCTATCAAAAGTTATGAAGGTTTAAAGCTTTGTGATGACGTCATCATAAGCCTTTCCAGGCAAAACCTAAAATCCCGTAATAACGGAACTAGTTGACCAAATTTAGTGTTTTATACATGAATCCATGTCAAAATTTGAAGTTCCATCTGATGCTTGGGTCTAAACAACATAGGAAGGCTTAAAACATCCAAAAAAATTAGTTGGTTGTACACTGCGCTCCTGAAGGGAGAAGTTTTAGTATTCTGTAGGATTTAAAGCTTTTAATTCAATTTGAACATCGGAATCGGAAAAAGCAATGAATTTTGATATGAATTCATGTATAAAACATGAAATTTGGTCAATTTGTACCAAAATTACGAGGTTTTTAAGTTTTGCCTGGAAAGGCTTATGATGACGTCATCAAAAGACTTTCAATCTCCATAACTTTTGATAGGAAGATTTTCAAGGCATGTTTTATACCTCAATTTTTATCAGCATTTCATGCTCTTTCCGCTGGAACCATCAGATTTTGAATATTTTCAAAAAAATAATTTTTTGCCCAGCCACCTGATGACGTCATCTGGCAGGTGGCCAGGTGGCAAAATTTGGTGTTACTATTTAAAATTAAGTTTTAGACCCTCTAAGGATCATCTGTGCCAAATTTCATGCTTTAATCACCATCTGAAGCATTCTTACGTTTTTATGTGCTACCTGACCTCACTACTAACAAACACTCTCACACTCTAATCTGCAATTTCGGGATTTTTGAATGTTGATTCAAAATTAAAGTTTAGATATTTTGCCCTCGGACCATAAGGTTCGATGTTGGAAGACTATATTGCACAATTCTGAAACACAGTATTTTTGTCAAACTAAAAATTAAGCCAGGGGATTGTGGAGAAAAATGTTATTTTTATTTTCAATTCAAAATTGTGCTTCAGATTAAATGCCAGGGTTGTACTTTCATTTTTCGTTTGATTCGTTACGTTAAAACAGTAAAGAAAGTTGGCAAACAACATTTTCACTTGGCCCTGTGCCTTTGCACTGGAGAACAAGCTTCCCATTCCGTCATTGTCAAGTAAATATCAAAATTAGTATTTTAGGAGAGTGGGAATTTTAAACATTTGACAACAAGGCCTTTGGTCATGTGGATGAATCTTTCTGCTGTAAGATAAAAGGGCCAGTTTCATTGTCAAAAGTTTATCTCATTGAAAGATTCTCTTTTATGCTTAAATAGACCCATTTTGAGATTGGTCTTTCTGCTTTGACAACGACGATTTCTTTAACATCCTCCTTTTTCAAATTCACGTGTTAGCCCATGGAATTATCTACATTATTGCACCAATATAATAATTTCCCTCCTAATCGAGAATGAAACGTTTGATACGAATATGCAGTGGTTTGCTGAGATAGTTAACCTTAAGAGGGGTTTTGCTTGAGTTAAGCATGAAATTCTTTCTTCCTATGGCATTATTAGGAAACAACCTTTTTATATCACACGATGATGTCATTACTTGATAATGTTAATGGTTGCTTAGAAACAGATTTGTGACTGAGGACCTATTATTAATGTCTTTATCGTGATTGACTGAACATATAATGACAAGATTTTTCGTTAAATTTTATGTGACTTTGTCGTGATAAAGAGCAAGACCTTGTAAAATTTGTGACGTTTGGTATGCTGCATAATGAGATGAATTGATTTTTGATAATTGTGGTACACAGTTCTTTTCATGGTTTGAGATTTTTTTGGGTTGAGAAACCCTTCTATAATCCTAATTATTAACCAGTTATGAATCCAAATCTTTTGGCCTGGTCGTGATATGACAATTTGAAAGGTCGAATAGGTTCTTGCACGGGTCTTACGTTTAGAAATTTTCTTATTTTCTTGTTAAAAAAATGTGTGACGTTCATAAACAGTAGGGCAAAAATATTCTAAAGTTTTTCGCTCAGGACTACAGAAACAATCTGCAGGCAAAAAATCTCAAACTACATGATTATCCCTTTAAGCAATTTTGCTTGTTAAGCTAACACTTATATGATTTATGGATAGTTTACAGAGAATTTGTTTTGGTTTTCTTCCCCTTATTAAAAAATAAGCTTTTTTTTGAAATATGATCACAACAAGTTTATATTATGTTATTGTTATGAAATGATGTCTGAAAATTGTGTTATTTTGTTTGAACATCGGATAGACAGCTGACTTGCTTTGCTTGCTTGACATTTTTTATTAAAAGAAGTCAGAGCAGCATTACTGTGTTCATCTTTTCGTTTAAGATTTTACTTTAATTGAATTATTTTCACATGTCAGAGTTTCTGTAGTGTGTACTATAGTTTTTATACTGTTTTGTTATTGTAAGTCTCAGATAATTTTGAAGGTTTTCCATTCCTCGACAATAATTAGTTGGGAAATGATGATTGGGATATCTTGAGTTTTCATCACAAAAATTTCTAAGACAGTATACAAGAGTTTTATCTTGAACTTTCACAGCAAAGATAGCAAAGACATTATACAAGATTTTCAAAAGAGAACGAGAACAATACCAACTGAAATACATTACACGATATGACGAATAGTATCTCATGATTTTCCTCTCGTTATTTTTGTGGTTACATTATGGTCAAACGATCATAACAATTTGGAATTTACTCCTTATTGCTTTTTTCCTTCGAAAGAGAAAGTGTTTTTTTTTAACTATGATGTATAATAATAATAATGCTATACAAGTTCGCAGGCCACCGTGCGAGCACATGGGCCTCTATGAACCGCTCTTTGTTCGGTTTACAATTTTCTTAAAATAGAGTTTTTTCCTAGGGCTCCCCCTGACTTTGAATTTAAAGTTTGCATCCTTTAGTGACGTGTTCATTTCTTTGGCTTTCATACACCACTCTTTGATTGTCTTCCTTTCACTTTTCGTAAGATCTTCTGTCACACGGAAGGGCAATCTTTCTCCTTTAGTGATTGCTCTTAACACTGTATTTTTGTCTTCTTCGTTTGCAAATCGGACTCTTATTGGTCGATAGCGTTTTTCATCTTCCTTTTCCTTCGAAAATTTTCCGATTCTTTGAGTTTCTTCAATCTTTATATTCCTTAAGCTTAGTTTCTTAGGTAAGACTGTTTCATTTAGATATTCTTCGTCGTAGATTTTGGTTGACTCCTCTGAATCTTCAGTGGATTCGCCAACACCATGAAGAATTAGATTGCACGCCGTGGATTGAATCTGTCGTTCCTCCTGTTTTTCCCTTCGAAGTACGTTTTCTATGTTTTTCTCGATTTGCCTCGACGCGACTGCTGCGTAGCTTTGTGATCTATTTTCTCCTTTCTTCTCATGTAGGATCTACAAGGAGTGAACAAACTCTTTAATGTTTTGCTTTATCGTTGTTGGTGAAAATATTTTTTGGTGCACTTGTTTTTGAACCAAACATCCAGCTACAGCTCAAGCTACATACATAAATTTTGAAATGTGTGTTTTATTGTGAATGCGTTAGGTATCGATTTACACGTTTTTTTTTTATAAGAACGTCAAAAATTTTCGAAGCCTTCGGATGTTCTTAGTTTTTTGGATTTGAAGCCTAAAAATGTTCTTAAAATGTTTTTATTTTCAGCATTTTTTGAGCATTTTGATGTTATTTCTTAAGAAAATGCATGTTTTTAAGTCTCCAAAGCCTTAGAATGTTCTTAGAATGTTCTTAAATTTTTGGGCCTCGAAGCCTTATGTTCTTATATAGTTTGTTCTTATAAAAAAAAACGTGTACTAACAATCCTCGATGAAGTGAGGGTACGCTGGCCTTGTTTTCTTGTGGTTCACGCGGAAATAATGCATTCGATCCAAAAAGGTCTTCAAGTGAATCTGTATAAAATAACACGTAGACGGTTCTTAAGAGACGACTCCTTCACTGATCGATCAATCAGGGACTGGTCATCTTCCGTAGCGAGAAGCCAGGCACTCTTATCACATTCTGAAATACACGTGTTTTTTTAAGAGTATCCAAAATCTTAGGAAATTTGGTGCTTTTGAGTCCATAAAGCCTTAGGATGCTCTATACCTGTCTTTAATATTTCGGCCATCGAATCTTTATATTCTATAGTTTGCTTCTTATATAAAAAACGTGAATATTCACTGGCTAAAGGACAAAACTTTCACTTAATTTTTTTCTACACAAAGGTCTGCAATAACTATTATCAGTCGCATTTTATCTTGTTTAGGGCAATAATCGATTACACGCGTCAGTTGGATGGATCAAGACCAATCACTTTCGTTTCTCATATGAGCCCTTACGATGACAAAGCGGTAAGCATCTTTAGTTGGTTTCGTCGTTTAGGTTTTTGAATAAAATAAAGTTTGTGCTTTCTCAAATAACAAATTTGCTCAAACTATTTAGGATAAGGTCAGGACAAGCCCGAGAAATTAACTCCAATTTAAAATGCATTCGCTTTAAGTGTGCACTAATCTTTGTTTTGCTTCCCCTTTTTCAACGAATGCTACTATTCTAACATATTACATAATATACGGTTGGAAAGATAATTCAGAGCGCTATATTCTCTGAGATAAATTATTCAAAATTTTAAGAAATTGACTTGAACCCCTTGAAAGAATTTTGGTGTTCTGAGGAAACTTCATTAAGGATTTTTGCCTCCCGTGATAACTCTCTGATTAATAGACTTTAATGGCCATTCACCATATTAAGTTGTAAGCCCTTTAATAGGTTGTTATTTTTGCTCAAAAGTTTGTTTGGGCCTTGGTTATTTTGCTAAGTCTGGGACTGTTTGTTATTGTTTATGAACCTGAATCATTTTTATTCCGTAAAATCCAGTACAATTTTTTAATTCGATAGTACATTTATGATCAGCTTGTCACGGAGTTCTTTCAATTCTGTTCAACCGATTAACCTAAAAGTAAAGAGATCTCCAATGACAGTTATTAAAAAGATGTATGTCGTAAAAAGGGTGGGTACAAGTTAAAGCTAAAATTAACTGCTGAGCGTGGCTTGCCAACTGAGAAGATTGAATTGAATTTTGCAGGGATCAAAGTGCAGTTTTAGGGCATGTTTCATCGGAGTTCAAAGGGACACTAGGACAGATTTTTTATATAAGACAGTAGAAAGTGATACATTGTCTTCCTCAAGTCACGGAAAATTAATCAAAATAATGTGCTGCCCATGCTAAGTAGACCATAGTAGACCACAGCCAAATAAACAAACAACTGTCACGGTGGGAAACGAGGAGTCGAGAGAATGGGCGTGATTGATCAAATTGCAAGCACCGAGCTTATCCCGTATTTTTGATAAGATATTTGTTGAATTTAAAAAAACTTCATATATAAAAGCAATATAATATTTTTCAAACGCAGGTCAAATACGTGGACGTGGTTTGTTTCAATCGCTACTACACGTGGTACAGTGATAGCGGCTACATCGATCTCATTCCTTATCAGTTGGAACGCGAGTTGAAGTTATGGTATCAAATTCATGGCAAACTTCTTCTCATGACTGAGTATGGAGCTGATGCGGTCGCAGGCTTGTATCAGGTAAATTTTTTGAAAAAGCTGCTATAAGAATTGAAGACACATCAAAAGTGTGGCCAAAATGACTTACTTAACTTATCAGCTAAGGAATTTGTTCCCCTTTGCTCTTCCATTATTCCTTCCTCACCGTAGGCAGTGGGAGTCCAGTGTCTTTCCTTGTGATTCTAGTGATCTAGAATGTCAGGTTTTAGTTTTGAAGGGGAAGACCCGATGTTATTTTTTGATGATGATAACCCAGCTGGCATAATAAGTTCTTTTGACGTTCATCTAACGTTTTACAAACTCCAAATAGACGTTACTATGACGTTTTGCGCCGGCTGGGAATTTTCCGTGGAAAGTCCAACTTATTTTTTTTTATGAAGATTTACATTCCAGGCACACGAGGGCCTCTAAACCGATCTATCGTCTACAATTACAAAGATCTTGATTCGTAGCGCAATGGATATTCCATCCATGCCTTGGTTAGTTCTTCCTTGAACGCTTCGATGCTAGTAGCGTTAACAGTCTCTTTTGGTAGCTGGTTCCATGCTGTCACACATCGATAATAAAACGACTTGGTCTGGACACTTCTGAATCCATCGTCTGCAAAGCTTGGTATCAGTTCGTAATCGTGAATTCGAGATTGACGCACCCTGCGAATAAACTTTTCAACTGTGGTGTCTTTATCGTAGAAGTGCAAGTGTTTGTAGATCTGAACCATGTCTCCGAAGGGTCTTCTGAATTCGAGAGAAGGCAAGTCAAGTTCTCGTCGGCGCTTCTCGTATGGTAGATTACTTAACCTTCTGACCATCCTAGTGGCACGTCGTTGAACGCCCTCAATTAAGTTGATATCCTTACGTAGTTTTGGTGACCATACAGATTGGGCATACTCGAGATGAGGCCGGACAAAGGTTGTGTACAGAGTGAAGAAAGTTTTAAGGCTTGGGTCTTCGAAACCTCTTCTGATGACTCCTAGAATGGAATTTGCTTTTTTCACTTGTTTTGATATATGTTCTTCAAAGGATAAGTCAGAGTCTATCAGAACACCGCGATCTTTTTCAACAAAAACATGTTCAAGTTGTTCACCTCTAAGTGAATAAGGGTCCGCGTGGACAGTATTCCAATATTTACCGAGAGTGAGAACGTGGCACTTATCTGGGTGAAATCTTAATAGCCAATCATTTGACCATTTTTCAAGTTTGTGTATGTCTTGTTGGATAACCAACGAGTCCTCAATCGAGTTGACTTCTCTGAAAATCTTTGTGTCGTCAGCAAATAGGAGAATCGAAGACAGCACATTGTCAGGGAGGTCGTTGATGTAGATAACAAAGAGAAGTGGTCCCAAAACACTTCCTTGGGGAATACCACTGATAACATCATCTGTCTTAGATCGAGTTTGGTTAACCTTAATGTTTTCTGTCAGTTAGAAAAGACTCTACCCATCTCAAAATGTTTCCAGATACTCCATATCCTTTCAGCTTTTTCAGGGGGGGGGGTCATGCAGTTATTATATAAACACTATGACAATTACTACCGTGGTGGTATATAAACCAAAATTTGGGAAAACAGTTACTCCACCAGTGGACTAACTGCAACATGGGTGGTGCCTAAGCCCAAAATTGTCGATTTTGGTAGGATATGGTGTACTAAGTGAGTACATTTTTCAATTTTTCAGTTAAAATTTTAGGTTTTTAAAAATTCCGGAAGCAAAAAAATTCAAAACATTTTTTTCAAAAGTCAAAAAAAAAATCAAATTTTTTCTCCAATCAAGGCATGAAAGATATTTTAACAAACTTGGAAAATGATTGAGATATTTAACTCTTGAACGGTCGTTAATAAGACGTACCCAGTAAAATGGTATCAAAAATGAGGAATTCAGTG
The DNA here is from genome assembly GCF_902728285.1 of Clytia hemisphaerica. Lineage (NCBI taxonomy): Eukaryota > Metazoa > Cnidaria > Hydrozoa > Leptothecata > Clytiidae > Clytia > Clytia hemisphaerica. The sequence continues at coordinate 136,752 of NW_027103401.1, forward strand.
AAAAAATTGTCAAATTTGGCATTTTTGGGGGTGGTAAACACCAATTTTGAGGGTAAAATCAGTTAGTACACTATGGAATAACTGCAAGGGTGGTGGTGTCTGTAGAAAATGTCCAAAATTGCAGTTACTCCACATAGTGTCAAGGAGTAACTGCAAGACCCCCCCCCCTGGCTTTTTAAGTAGACGGCGATATGGAGCAGTATCTTTAGCTTCAGTAGCTTTCGCAAAATCGAAATATATATTGTCAACAACACTTCCGTTAGCTATACTTTCACATCACCTGTCCAAATAATTTAGGAGTTGTTTGACGGTGGAGCGGCGACTAATGAAACCGTATTGCTTGTTGGTTAGAAGCTTTTCGTCAGTTAGATGCTTCATAATGTGCTTTCTTATGAATGATTCCATTAACTTACAGACTACTGAAGTCAAACTAACAGGTCTATAATTTATCGCAAGGTTTTGGGCACCCTTTTATTTATAAATTGCCATCTTCCAATCTTTTGGTATTGTTCCCTCAGACAATGTCTTGTTCATGATGATAGTGAGGGGTTCGGCTAGATGGTCAATCAGTCCAACTAACATTTCCGGGTGTATATCATCCGGACCGAAGGATTTACTCATGTCCAGCAATCTTATCTGTTTTCTCATCATATCTTCTGTTATGATGATGCTCTCAACTTGATTCTCCGTTCGTGTAGGAAAGTCGGGAATCGTTCCTGGGGGCTCATTGGTAAAGATGCTGCAAAACTGTTTTTGTAGGATGTTAGCCTTGTCGAGATCGTCAAGTTTAATCGATGATTTGTCATATCAGGGTTTTCAAGTAGTGGTGAGACTCCGTTTAGATCTTACATGAGACCAAAATATCCTTAGCTTTTCCTCGGATTTATCACAAATGCTTTTTTCATAAGTCCTGTGGGCCTTTGACATGAAACGATTAACTCTGTTTCTTACAATAGTGTAATTGACACGATGACGATCTCTGTCGAAAGGTGCAGATCTTAACCACCTTCTATGGAGCGTTTTCTTTAACTTGATTTCAGCTTGAAGGTTCTTATTAATTGGAACTACTTACCTTTTTTCCTCCAAAAATCATTTCCAACTTCTTTCAAAGGGACAAATCGATTTCTGAGATCAATGACAACTTTTTTGACCGATTCCCAAAGATCTTCCACTGATTTATTCACGGATGCATTTTTGAAACCTTCTTTCCATTCCCTCAACGTCGGGTCATTTTTCATTAATTTGAAATTGGCTGAAGCATAGATGAACCTTGTTTGCGTAGGTTTGGAGTAGGCGTAGCAAACGAAATTGAAAGCCAACGAACTATGGTCACTTTTTCCTAGTGGTCTTAGGTAGTCGAGATTCCTAATTTGGTTTTCTTCGCCTGTTAAGATCCAGTCGATGAGGGATGGGTCATCAGTTCCTCTACATCGAGTTGGTTCATTAACATTTTGATGGAGATATGCGTCTCTCAAAGCATTTAAGAATTTCTCTTCTTTGCTATCCTCCAGATGCGGGGTGGTCCAGTTTTCCCAATTGATTGTTGGAAAGTTGAAATCACCTAACAAACATTTGTGCGAATATTTCTTGTTTAATGCAATGGACTTGATCAATAAGTTTAGGTTGTTGTTATTTTCGTTAGATGACGTAAATCTAGTTGGGCTTCGATAAATGCATGCAACAACGAGCAAATCTTTTCCTGATAGTTGTACTTCAATCATGCAAACTTCATTGAAAGTTGCCGGAGGCTTGACATCGATCACCAAGTGTTTAATGGAGATATGGACAAATATGACAATGCCACGAGATGCCAACGCCCTTGATCTGTATCTAGGTTAACTTGGCTAGCAATTTTTTAGTCATCGAATTCATATTCATGTAGCTCCTTCAAGGCACCTGCTTTTGTCTTAGCTTCGCAGATTGCAATTATATGGGGTTTTTCTTCCCGGGCCATGGACTGTAATTCTTTTTTCTTAAACGATGTTAACTGATCTGGATTTCTATAAAGAATCTTCATCACTTTTATTACTTGTTTTGTTTATTGAATTAGTATATGTAATCACACGATAACGAGTGCAATTCGAATATAATTGCACGAGTGACTTTTTTGCTATTAATTTTCCGAGTCCGAAAGGACGAGGAAAATTCGAAACAAAAAAATCACGAGTGCAATTTTCGAATTGTACGAGTTATTATGTGATTACGAGCTAATTGCACAATGGCTTTCACTACTTTTTCCCAGTTAGGAAAGTAAATTACAGAAATTAAAGCGAGAGTTTTATATTGTTATCTGCTCTCTGTTTTTCTTTTATTGTTGTTCATAGTTTTTCTTTCTCATGAAATGAATTTCGAATGCAATTAAAACGTTCGATGCAAAAAAAGATGTAAGAAAAAACATTAAAATCAATTTTGTAAACATTGGCGCGGCATTGAAGAGTGTGATTGATCTCTACAGGATGCAATTAACGATTAATTGCTCTCTTTGAAGGAGCGCCAAATGAGAAAAAATAACTCATCGTGCGATTAGCTTCATTATACAATGTTTGATAATCACGCCGCATTCAAATTATTTTACTCTCCAACGTTGTTCAAATAGGGGATACATCTGTTTTCCATAGCTAGAGCTTGTCCTTGGATTATGGGAGTTGGGTTGAGGATTATCAGATTTTACAAATAGCAGGGGGTTGGGGTTGATAAGTGATATAAGATGGGGGTGACCCTATGTAGTTAGTGTTGGCCTTTTTCAGGTGGGACTTGGAGGGATGTTTTTTATTATGTTCACATTTCTACTTTTGGGAATCCCGTCAATATTCTATCTATTTGGAGTGGCTTTGGAAACGATAAACGGTACAACGGACTAGACAATTTTACACATTTTTTATCACGTATTTCTTTGGTATCGGGGTAACTGGACAATATGAAGTGTTTTTGAATTTTCTATCTTGCAAATAATAAAATACCTCCCCTTAGAATCCGCCCGTCATGTACACAGAAGATTACCAAGTGGCAGCCGTCAAAAGTTATTTCCCACTTTTCGATGAATACAAGAAAAGCTATTTCGTTGGTGAAATGATCTGGAATTTCGCTGACTTTGCAACTGCTCAAGGTTTGTATGTTTGTAGTATGATGAAGACAAAGGAAACAATTGAAATATTCACCCAATCTTTTTCATTAAATGCATTGTAAAAGCCTAGCTTTTCAGAGTACTTGATAAGCTTGACTGTTTTAATTTTTTTTCTCTTGGGTATTTTTTAATTCTGTTTGACAATTTTTCAAACCTTCCCTTTTTACATGGACTTGTCAAGCCCAAGCAAAGCTAAAGGAAATATTACAAAGCGATCAAATGGTCGCATAACGAGATCACATTGAATTTTTGTGTGGTAATTTACCATCAAGCGGAACTACTTTCATCATAACTCTACAATATATTGTTTTGCAGGAACTACACGAGTAGCGGGCAACAAGAAAGGTCTATTTACACGTAGTCGCCAACCCAAACGTATTGCATACGTTATCCGTGAACGTTACCGTAAGATGCCGTCATTGAATCTTGTTCACACCACGGATGAGGAAAAGAAGCGTACCACGGCTAATACGAAGTCGCTGGAGGAGTACGATGATTTGACGGATTATAACGGCGAGACGTACTACGACCAAGATTTTACGAACGGAGGTGTGTCGGACGATGGAGTTGATATTATTCCTGCTCTCTGAATGTTGTGTTGTGGATCAAGTGTCACTCTTCCTGAAACTCTTCAACCGGTCTAGAATCACTTTGAATCTAGTAGAAGTTCGTAATTATTTGCACTATAAGTGATAATCTTCCCCGGCAAACAAAAACTTATATTCTTAAACATGGCAAGAGGAAATTTATTGAAAATTCATCAATTTTCGTGATGAAGGTGCCTAAATTAGGCCAAATTTTATTCGGATCTTCAATCTTTGATCCGCCTCAGAGGTTAAGCCTATTTTGCTTATTGAGCTATATTTTAATGTAGCTTTTAGTAGCAGCTATTCTTATTTATATTTAATTTGTTTTACAAATTGTAAATGGCAGGTAGATGGTTTAAGATTTGATAATTAAAATTTTCAATAAAATATAAAGTACAAGCAGCTCCTTTTAAAGTAAGCTTTGCTAAACGATGAAATAAAAATATATTAGGACTTATTAGATTGGATTTTATCTTTGTACATAGAATTAGAATTAAAAATCATTTATGGAGGTTTTTTAAAAGAAAAATTGAAATTTTATTAGCAATTAAAGATTTATATGAAAATTTTAGCAATATGGAAATTTTTTAAATATAGAAAACTTGAAATTTTAGTAGCAATTAATCTATTTATCTACAATAAAAGATATAAAATTTTAAAAAATTACATAAGCTTTCTACGGAGAGGTCGAAATACAGTAGACTCTCGCTAATTCAAATTTCTATTAATCGAATCTTTTCTTTAATTCGAACTAATTCTCAGTTCCCGTCAAGGAGAAACCCTCGTAAAATATTTTCAGAAAGATTCGAATAATAGAGGTTCGAATTAGAGGGAGTTGACTGTTTCACGACACTTTGCCATCAATTGTTTTAATCTGTTTTTTTTTACATAACAATCTTTTGCGATCTTTTGTTTTTCTTTGAAGCTTTGGTTCTTATCTTTTCACCGCAATTAGATTTTAAGAACCTCAACGTCTGTGCTGTTTACAATCTTTTGCTATTATTTCTCAAAGTAACATGTAATTTCTAGACATCTTTCCTTTGGCTGGATGTCCTTATAAGCCAGACTCTTTATGTTCTTTCTATAACACTGTCAAATTCTAAATTTTGTCTCACCTGTTTAGTTTTTGCTTTAAATTTTTATTTCTAAATGTATTTGCTGTTCATAACCACCATATAAATATCCATGTTATTTATTTTTGAAACGGGGGGGGGGCGTACGGTCCAAAAATTATTTCGGTGTTTGCAACCCCACACCCTCACTGAATTGGACAGCTTATTCATCACTTCTATTTTCTTTATTTTCAGACAAAAAAATACATAGAAAAAAATAAATTAACAAAAAAATACAACGACATACGAAAGAACATCATTAAATTATTGTGAAAGGAAGATGCTAAATATGACTTGAAAAATATTGAAGCGACAGAGGACGGAACACAGCACTGTATCAAACTTGTTTTGAAATATTTATTGTTCGCACTCAATGTTGGTCTTGTTATTACTGATGACGTCATAATATTTGTTGGTTGCCATGGAGAAAGAGATATTTGCGGTATCGGACGTATACGAGCATGCAGCTTCCATTGGGAAAGACATCGAACAGATAGTCCAAGAATATGGAAAAGAAGCTATCGAAGGTGTGTATTCCACAAACTCGAATCCAGTCCTAACAATTTCTATATATTTCTATTATTTTGGAAGAATTTAGTGGCTTATAGGCTACTTGGAATATATTCGATCCTAGCTTGATGGTCTAATCTTAAAGCTAAAAGTTAAAATTGCACTTAAAAATAAGGTGTGGTTTTTGAAGTCTTACAGGGAATTCCCTTTGTTTCAAATATCATCACCATCATTGTAGGTTTCTTTTTAGTATTCGAGCAGGAACTAAGACACGTTCGATACATAAACCGTTTAAAATCCTTTCTTAATTTCACAATAATATTGCCAAATAATATCATAATAACATAAACATAAAGTCTAACTTAACTTACACTTACTGTATTTCTACATTCAACTATACTTATTATTATCAGATACGGGAAAACTAATATTCTTTTCACTCCATATATAGACATCATGCCGAAGATTGTATACGTGTTGGAACAATTAGAAACGCTAGCAGAACGTCACCAGGACGATCAAGAGAAACTAGCTGGTCTGATGATCGAACGTGAAAAATTCATGATCCATGCCAACAGAGATAAAGCTATACAACGGCAGCTTGAAGAGGTAAGCTGTCTTTTCTAGTGTAACGATTAATAAAGTTTCATTAGTTTGGACGATATATATGCATAAAATACACAACCCTAGAATAGGCCATACCCAGCTGGCACACAACGTTGTTTCAACGTTTATTTAACGTTCACAACGTCCATATAACGTTAGATGAACGTTGAAATAACGTTGTTCACCGGCTGGGTATGCGCCATCTTTATTCAGTGTCACTTTAAAAATCCTTGTCTATTACCCTAACGGCAAAACGGTGCTTGGTCTTTTTAGTAACTAATTACTCCAGCATAAATCATTTTAATGATAACATCATATGATTGATTTGTCTTCTGCAACAGAGCTGTCACCCAGGGACATGATAATTTATCCCCTTTCTACTGGCTGAAGAAAAGGTATACTGGAGTAAATTGTCATTCAATAGACCGTCACGTTCTCCTAAACGACTACCTTATCGGGGAAAACTTCGTCGGGGAAAAGTGACGAAATTTTGGCTAAGTGACGAATATTTTTCCCCGACGAAAATTTTCCCCAGCCTTAATGCGTTTACCAACTACCAGCAAGTGACGAATTTTTCCCCGACGAAAATTTTCCCCAGCCTTAATGCGTTTACCAACTACATACCAGCAAGTGACGAATATTTTTCCCCGACGAAAATTTTCCCTGACGAAGTTTTCCTCGATAAGGTATTTTGTTTTTCGATTTTATAGAAACTAGCATATATGGAAGGACTCGTCACAAAGGACAAAAAAGATATGGAACAGAAGCTAAAACGGCTAGAACACGAAAACGACAGTCTAGTTGAAGAACTTGAAAAACACGGTGACGGAGAATCAATCAAATCATCCAAGGAGAAGAACAAAAGTGGTATTAAAACGTATTCTTTTACCTTTTATGGAGTTCTCTCATTCTCCATCTCATTGCTTATTTCCATCTCGTTTACTTTCTATAACGGTACGTCGGACCTTATATCGAATATTTGGTCTTTGCCATGATAATATAGATTCTGATACTAGAATGACGAGAAAAATGACAATAAAATTACATTTAACTAAAACACCGTACAAAGTACACTGAAATCGACGAATTACGCGTTCAACATAACCTGATTGACCAAATTGACTAATGTTAATATTTTTTTGTTTATTATATCATTTGGGCAAGTTCATTTTTATGAAATATTATTCTCTACGTACATATAATGCAGATACCAAAAACCTTCTTACACAAGTTATTAGGGCCGACAATGAACCGATGTTTTATATTTTGCGCAAGGATCAGCATGTAAAAAATGGAAATACTGTACTTCTCCTGTATACACGTTTTTTTATAAGAATAACTAAAATTTTTGAAGCCTCCGGATGTTCTTAACTTTGAGTTCTAAGCCTAAAAATGTTCTTAACATGTTCTTATTTTCACAATCTTTTGAGTATTTTTGTCCATTTCCTAAGACATTTTGAGTCTGCAAAGCCTTAAAGTGTTCTTAATATTTTTCCCTTCGAAGACTTATGTTCTTACATTGTTTGTTCTTATATAGTTTATTCTTATATAGTTTGTTCTTATAAAAAAACGTGTAGTATTTGAAGAAAGAGAATTTTTTTACCGCCAGTTAGGGTTACTTTCATAAGTGAGGGGTATTTTTCATCTCCTCTAAACGTTGGAAACCATTACAAGACTAGCTATATGACTACCACACATAACACTCCAGCCTAATTATAGAAATTGAAACGTTGTTTATAGCTGATGAAGGTTACCCCTCTTTTGTTGAGGTACCCCTCTTTTGTGGAGGTACCGCTGTTTTTTTTAGGTACCCCTCTTTTATTGAGGTACCCCTCTTTTGTTGAGGTACCCCTCTTTTGTTGAGGTACCCCTCTTTTGTTGAGGTACCCCTCTTTTGTTGAGGTACCCTTCCTCCGCCTCATCAACAGTATTGATAAAGTTCCTTCGAACGCGTTGTTGGGAAGTCTGAAATCTTTTCAGCATACAGGCTAAAACTCACGCACACAGCACGTATTAGTTATATTATGAAAACGCACGCACACTTTAATCCGACGTCGAACGTTTATGTAAATGATATATTTTTGTAAATAATAGTTTTTTCTACTCTAATTTTTTTTTTGAAAAAATGGGCGTTTTCAACAGTTTACCCTTGGTCCGATTAATAATATTGATTTCTATTTCAAATGAAAATATTACCTGAATTTATTTTGCTTTTAGCTTTTCAAACTCGCTTCAAAATTGATAATTAGTACTTGAGTAATTTTACTACTGTTCCCATTAAAGGGAACTAATGTTATCGAGGGAAAGAGGGCGTATGTCACATTTTGATGGTCTTAAGTAACATCCAAATTTATTTTAGTTTTTCTTTTCGTAACATTAACGACGCAACTTAACCGTGGACAATACTGTACTTGTCTTTGTTAACCATTTTATTTTTTAAGGCAAAAAGAAAAGACAGTTCTTCTTTTGGTTAATGGATGCAATATTGAGTGGGAAATTGTCTTTTTATAAAGGTACAAGTTTTTCACGCAAGCACAGTGAGATGAAACAATTAGTTAAAAATATCGGAAGCGGTCCTTTCTATTGGGTTATTCCAAATATAGTCTGTACCCCCTTTGTTGAGGAGGTGAGACGTCCAGGGTGGTCTTCTTTTTCGATTTTAAAAATCCAGGGTGGTCAGCAAAATGAGGTTGAAAATCCAGGGTGGTAAATTTTGAGTGTAAAAATCTAGACTTGTCAGTAAAATGAGCTGGAAAATCCAGGGTGGTCGAAAAACCCAGGGTTGTCCGAAATATGAGAAAGAAAATCCAAGGGGGTCGCGAAAAAATTGGAAGAAAAATCTAGCGGGGTCACTTTTCCAAAAAAGACCTCCTAAACAGAGGGGGAACAAGTTTTTCTGGAATAGCCCATTCTACCCTTAATGGAAATCTTCAATCTACTGAGACTCTTAATGAGCTTTGCTTACGTGAAATTAGCTCAAGTTATTTTTAACCATTCATTGTGTTCCAACAGATTTTTGACTAGGTTCTATCAACCATATGGCATTCAGAACGCTTATTATTTTTAAAGAAACCATCATACAGAAATCTTTTCATGCATGTTTTTGTTATCATTGTAAAATTTTGCATTTTTCTGCACCGCACTTATTTTTTTACATTATATAAGTTATAACCTAACGTCATTATTTTCTTGTGCATTTTATTGTTTTCTGCACTGATTAATTTCAACATTTTTCTTTGGCCCGCAATCTGCACAAACAACTATTTTACCGTATCTTACTGACCAAACTGAAATTCTGATAATTTTACGAAAACTGGAGTTAAATAATAATAGATGTATAAAAAACTTTGGTGATGACTTAGAAGAAGGTCACCATGACTACAAGATGACACCTTTTTACCGACCAATATACATACTTCACATTAGTATTCTTAGACTACATATAACTTTTTCAAGAATTTTTGCCTTAACAAGACGTCGTACACTTAACACACTTAAAGACTAATCAAATCCAACGATTAATGTGGTTAAAATTGTTAATAATGTAATCGACGAGATTGGAGATTGGAGATAAAAAAGCGACCTCCCTTACTCACCATAATAGCGAATTTATGTTTTTCCTTTTCATTTGACGGAGACGGTTAGTTTTTTATTTGCCTAAATCCTAACTGACTAAAGACGACGTCAAATCATCACTTTTATCGTCCTTGGGTTTTCAGGTCAAAACTGCGGGCTTTTCCGTCACCCGATGTCCTCAGAAGAGTAGATGCATAAACTCGCTAATTGTTAACAGTTAGTCTCGACCACGCAATTTGTAGCACAATGTTATCACTCTGTCTCACTCACGTATTTAGGTGTTTAATAATTTTGCACTCTATATTTTATCTTGAATTATTCACTACAAATGGGGGTGGAATGCCTTTCCCATAGACCTGAGATCAAGTGTCTTTTGTCAAGGATGGTTTTTCAAGTTATATGAGTAAATCTAGGAATTTAAAAGTATAAACATGCACAATGAATAGCCCAGGCGTTTGCCACTAATTTTATAGCTTAAATTCAAAATTAGAAGCAAACACCTGGTCCGTTTTGGGTGCTTTTGTATAAAACATTGCATTATGTATATCACGAACTTTAGACGGATGACAATCTTTCTGGTTTGTTTACATTTTATTACTGCTGCCCATCATAACATTTCATTGCGGCCTGCCCTTACCTTTTTGCTCGAAAAATTGTTATAAATTTTTGTATTGCTATGAAATGGAGCCTGACCGGCCTGACGATTCCTCTAATTTCTCTAAAAATTAAGGCAATTAAAAAAATGACCAAAAAACTCATTAAAGGGACAGACATAAAAGTACTGACGAAATTTGTAAACAAACCGTATGCAGCGGGATACAAAATCAAAACAAATGTCACATGTTAAAATAAAAAAATCGAAACAAATGGCTGATTTTGATCTTTTCAATTGCTTTACAAGTTTGTTTTGGACACGTGATTTTAATTGTTCTCTTTAATGACACGTGGTTCGCGCAATGTTTACATTTTACTACTTTTATGTCCCTTTAAGGCCCCCCTTTAACCCTATTCAACCTAGGCTTTTAGGGGCGGTTCAGAACTAGGGGGGGCTTTTCCTGTACCACCCCTTAACTTTTGATCTAGTGGGTCTTTTTGGATGAAATTTGGCACACAAGATCCTTGTGACGTAAGGTAACTTTTGACAAAAATTTTTTTTGATGACGTCACTCATCATGCCCAAAGTGAGCAAAAACCGAAAATTTCCTTTGTTCTTATAAATAGCTATTGTATTCTAACAAAGGCTTTAGAAAAAAGTTGCCTGAGTTTAAAATGCTTATTTTATCCTAAATATTCAATAAATTACGGTTTAAACGATATATTTGACAATGAAAATAAACTTGTATTGGAAAAGTGTCAATTTTGTGACACCTTACTGTCAGAAATGTCATCATGCTCAAGGTGTGAAAATATTTAGGTGTCAATTTTTTTTTTATTTTGAAGCTAAATAAAAGTTAGGAATTTACAGAAAATTTCACGGCAAAAGCTCTATTATTTCAGGAGCTATTAGCAATAGTTTGACCTCCGAACAGAAAGAGCCCCCCCCCCCCTAGGCCGAATAGGGTTAAGGAAAATTAAGAAAAAATCCCGTTAATATTGACACACCCGCACTTTTCTTCCATTCACCATTATGCATTAAAACAATCGACTCTAACTGATTTGTACACGTCATAAAAAGAACATGCAAAAACATTTTTTCATCAGCCAAGCCAACAGTAATACAACTCACTCCATGTATAGCATGAATTTGAGTATGAATTTTACCTCACTCATTTCCTATACTCAAAATTACTAGTCACTCCATGGGAACATAAAATCAACCTTCGGTATATGGATTAATGTTGTTATCTGCTATCCATTTGTTGTACCTGAAAAGATCGGAAAACGATTTTCATTTTTTGAATTATCCAGAATACTGCGTGTCCCAAAAAAAAAGTGGACAAATTTTTATATAAAGTAGAAATTCATCATCTAAACTGGGCTTAGAATAATTGAGATAAGATTACAATTCTCCATCTATCGGATTTTACTTTGTATAAAAGTTTGTCCGGGTTTATCAGAGACACTGTAATGTGGCTTCTTCGTTTTCTTTTTGTTCACAAGATTGCATCAAGATTATCTTGATACCCAGGTATCATAAGAATAACATCGTTGATTCGGCTAAGATTCCACTTTATGAACTTAGAATCACTTCTCGGGTTTACCTGGTTGATTATTGTGAAGGGTTTTAGTAGAGGTACGAAAAATAGTTTATTTTGAGGCTAACTTTATGAAACTCATTATTCAACAACCCGGTGTCCTGGTTTTCTACCGCTAGAAAATTAGCAGTGAACTCTAACTTCCGGGAAGTGGAATCTTAACCAATGTCAGAATCAGTAATTTTTCACTGCTTGATTTATCTTTATTTTTCTTCTATTCGTGATCTTGGCACATACCAACAGCTGATTGGTTGTATATGACGTAAAATCAGTCAATACATCACTTGCAACCAATCAGCTGTTAGGTCCGTGAAAGACATTACGCAATGGTGCATATCATGAACTCTAAATCTTGTTTCTAGCTCTACCTGGAGATATTGAAGTCATGGTACGAATGAAAACCACCATCGATGACCAACGTGACACTATAAGACGTCATAATCATCAATTAACTTCACAACGCAACGAGATAGACGCCGTAAGTTTTACGTCGTGCCGTTATTCATAAAAGTGGCATGTCGAAGACAAGGTTCCTGCGCTTTTTCATTAGAACCAGTAAATGTTTATTTCGTGATTTCAGGTTTGAATTTTATCAAAGTGTTTGGCAAGTTTCTGAATTCTGATGCTTAATTTAATAAAATTGTTTATAAAAAGAATAATAACTTGATTTAAAATTATTTAAAACAAGCCTGAGAGCTCCTCCAACCCCCCCCCCCCCCCGAGAAGATCAAAGTATACTTCTCTTTAGCATTGTAGCACTGTTTCTATGACATCAAACAATTAAGCTTTATAGTTCATTACTATAAAATAAAAGAGAAACATAGTGTAATTAAACTTTTTGTTAATTTCATTCCAGTCAGTTATGATACATTTTTTCTGTTGGATGTAGACAATATCCATATCTGACCAAAGTGTTATCTAGAAATAAATAAGAAAATTGCCAAAACGTCAGAACCAAAATAAAGATATCCATCAAATATACATAGAAACTGTACTTTTTGTTTTACTTGATAAAACTCCAATAACACTTTAAACTCCAGAAAAACACAATTTGCATTAAAATCTTTGCAAAACGTAGTTCATATTTATAACATTTCAACAGGAACTGTATTTTGGTAGACTTGGTCAAATTACAGAAACCATTTGTCAGTTGTCTGCAAGGCCAATGAGGTACGTAAAAACTGACTGCTATTCAGTCAAAGCCAAAATTTGGCAAGGTCAGAAAACATAATTTACATCCAGTCTTCGTAAATAAATTTTGCAGTTTAGTACTGTCAAGTTACACAACATGCACACAACCATCTTGAAGAATTTGCTGGTCGCAAATGATAATCGAAAGCAAAACTTAAAATTCATAACTATGCAGGGAAGCTCATTTCCCCCCCATTTTGCTTTAAACTCCCTTTTGATTGGTCTATGAATTTGGGCGATCGCTTTACCGCCTTGGCGGAATAAACACACGACCATAATAAATAAATTCAACAGGGCAGCGGAGTAGCAATTAATTTCAACTGGAAGTCCTCTCTTCTGTGCCAAGCACTGGCAGTGTTTTTTAAACTTTAAAACAATGTTAAATGAAGACCATATGGATCTGTTTGTTATGACTGTGTAAGTTGTGACGAGAGTGTGCATGTTGTGTAACTTGACGGTATAATTCATTAAATTCTAGAAACCATTTTTCATAACTTTCTGCAGTCCGCTTTCTGCAAGCCTGATAAGAGATATGTATAAACTGTTATCGCCATTCATTCCATTCAATCATTCAGTCAAAACGTGCGCCAAGGTTAGAAAAGGTTAGAAAAACACAATCTGCGTCCGGAACTGCGTGAAAAATAGTTTGATCAATTTCAACAAGAACTGTATATATTAATATTAAGGGCTCTGACCATAGTATAAATTGATTTTAGTATCTGAACATAAAAGTTATGTTTTAGATTCTTTAACACTTTTAACAAAGAATTGCCTTTATAAATTGCTTTTTAATCAAACCCCTTAAGAGTAATTAAGAACTTAATTGCAAAAATGACGTTATGAACTTTAAAAAGACGTTAATAATATGTTGCATCACCTTCTTTTATAAAAAGTGCTAAGTTTTAATGGGTAATTAACCTTTTTGTTTCGAACTTTTTTTCAAACTTTCCGCAAAGAATTGAACTATTTTAAATTTTGCGGGAAATTTTTCTAAAAAGATGTGTCAAAAGTTATGACTGTTTTTTTAAGCAAAATCCAGATGAAAAGTTGATGAAAAACCACTATTTTGAAGATTTCGAGACAAAGAAGAATTTACAAAAATTTTCCGCAAAAATTTTTATTGTTCGGTAAAAGATACACCATCTACTGCGAAAATTTTTTCAAAATGTTTTTTCTTCGCCGAAACTAAGCTCTTCAAAGTTGAAATACTCTTCCTCGCAAAAGTCTTCATTTTCTTCTTCATCAAATTTTTTCAATGCAATTTTTCGATTTTCAGATTCAGTAATAGTTTGTCTAACAGAAAATGTATAACATGCCATAGTTTTATTGGTTACATCAGTCAGAAAACACATTTTAAACACGGCAATTATGAAAAATTCACTATGGTCAGAGCCCTTAATATAATTGATCAAATTCCAAAGACCATTTGTCATAATTTTGCAAGTCCAATAATAGGAGATGTGATGTCATTATTTGGTTCCCGTCATCTGACCGACCCTGATTTACGGTCAGCAGGTAGAGTTGGAGAGTTGGAAAGCTTTTCCGCTGCTTTGCTGGATTTCCACTGTCGACCTCTGCACGCTCTGTGTTTACAATTTTTCAAATCGAAGTAACGAGCCGCTTGCTAATGGAGAGTAAATCGAAAACCAGTTTATCCACGGTTTCTCAATTTCTTAATTCGGATCAGTCCACACGGATTCCCTTTCAACAAGATGTAGCTGCTTCTGAAAAGAAAAATATTTCCGACCGATCGAATGACCCCAGTTTTTAAAGTAGAAATGACGGGAACCAAACAATTTTTTGCGATTCGCCTTATCAAACACGTCCAGCCAAACCAAGTCCAAAAAAGCACGATTGCATCCAGTCTTTATCAAGTTTAGACAGTAGCTGTACTTTTTTAAACTTTATCAAATTCCAATAACATTATAACACCATCAATCCCACCTAGAGGCAAACAAGAAAAATATGTTTTTATTGCAAAAACTAATAAAAAGCAACAATAAAAAGTATCAGAAAATTCAACATAAACAAAAACTTGAGCAAACGGCTTTAAACCTTCAAAAGATGTAGAAAAAGAATCCCCTTGATGAAAATCATGTGTTTGATTTGCCGAGTTAAAAAATAAATGACAGAAATTGAAGCTTGCAACAGATTTACACTCAGTTACACTGGAAATGCTTTGGTACAACACTGACTTATCACATCTGACTTATCACATTTCGCTAAATGCTCAGAGCGCGACGGCCCATTTTCCCTTTCCTATCTTTCACCTTACCTGTTTATTCTACTTTCTGAGACTTAGTTTCTCTCTGAGCAATCAGCGAAATCTGACTTATCGCTTGAGCCGCCATCTTGAAACACCACATTATGATCTGTAAAAACGACGCTAAAAGTACCCAAAAAGTTAACCCAATCGGAAGAAAGTTTAGAAATCAAAGTGAGATCGGGAAATCGGATTTTTTTTTTTGCCGTCTCATGGAACTGGAAAATTTTACCTATTTGAATGCTCAGCTTAGGCTGACCAAAAACTTTTACTTTTAATTTGTCCTATCTACTTTAACAATTCATCTTTTTGGCCATTGCTTATATGTATTAGATCTTTACCTTTTAGCTTCAAGAACAAGTCACGCGTCTGGGTGACATCAACGAGCGTTTACGATCCGATTCGAGTGTCTTATCGAACGAATCTATAACATCCAGCGAATCGATTCACAACGAGAAGGCTGATCTTAACACTTCGACTGCATCTCTATTAGATGAACTACGAATGGAGGATGCGAATTATAACGAATATGAAGAGGAAGAAACTATGGAAAATTCGAGTTTCGCAGTCTTAACAACGTCTATATGTCTAACAAGTGATGAAACGAACGATACGCCCGACAAACAAGATGCACCCTCGGAGCGACCGCCCGTCAAGAAGGATCCAGACCGACCGAGATACACGTTAAAAGAAATGCAGAGTTTACTTGAGGAGAGGAACACGTATAAAATCAAAATGATGGCCCTCGAAGAAGAGCTAGAACTTTATAAGGACGGGTAAGACCCTTTTTTACATTTGCTTTTTACGGGCTGGAAGTTTCGCGTGGTCAAAATTATTGGCCCCGTAGTTCTGCTTATTTTTTAGCGAGTACCTCACAAAAATGGGGGATTTTTTATTTCCTTACACTTTGATGGTTTTAGGAAAAAGAGGGCTTCGAAAGTCGAATGTCTGGAGCCCGAAAATCTGGCAGTAACGAAAAATCCCGGTTTTTGGTAAGGTGCTCGCTAGAAAACCTGTAGGAATCGAGAGTGGAGGTGACCCATGTATCATTTGATAACACATGTGAAAGCTTTTCAATCGGGTATCAACTCTCCAATCGTGTTTGAAGTTTTCCTGTATTTCCATTTTTATTTAGTGGGCCGAACTTTTTGAAAGCGACACAATCCGCACCAGCCAACGTCAACGATCCCCAAAAGAAGAATTCTGGTGTTAGAACGTTGTAAGTAGTTGTTCTTTGGCTGTCCAATTCTTTCCGTCCCTGCCTTAGCCAAAGAATTTAAATCTTCGTACAAATTTGTACAGCTTTTCCCAAAGAAAATTGTAATCTTATTTCAACTATTCTAAGCCGAGTCAAAATACTGAGTTTTGAGGAATTTACTTTATAAATTAAAATTTGCTGGTTTTTTTTGGGACACCCTTTATTTCTTTGGTTGTCTCCCTGTCGTAGTTTTGGTTTCAACAACTCCATCTTTAAATATATTAAGGCCGGTCTCCACTTGCGCGCGCTGCGATCGCACTTTTTGGTTTCAATACTTTTTGCTTGGAAAAAAGATCATGTCATAAAAATGTAGCGCGCGCTTGTAAAAAATGTTGAACACATTTCAACTTTTTTAACCGTTACGTCAGATCGCGCCAATGGAGTTGCTTAATTTTTCTTTTGACCAATAGTGTGGAAGCTTTTCTCGAAAAAGTGCGATCGAAGCGCGCGCAAGTGTAGACCGGCCTTTAGGGGATCTTTGAAATGTACGCTTTGATATACGAATAATCTTTTTAGAACAAGACTCGTGCCTCAGATGTGTGGCTTTCAGGAGGTCCCCCAAAATGTAGCTCTTAACATTAACACTAATCCTTACGTTAACTTGTTTAATTATCTACCTTATCGGGGAAAACTTCGTCGGGAAAAAGTAACGAAATTTTGGCCTTAATGCGTTTACCAACTACCAGCAAGTGACGAATATTTTTTCCCGACGAAGTTTTCCCCGATAAGGTATTTACTCATGCTTTTCAACTGTTATCGATTCATTAATCGACTTTTTCTATTTTTTAGTATGCAGAAATTTCTTGGGAAGTAATCTGTGAAAACCCTGGACGTAACCGGTCTCCATTCTTTAGTTTGTTTTTTATTTATATGAAAATATAGTTGAATTTATATAATTATAGAAAAAGAAAGGATTTATTTTGAAAAGCAAGAGAAACGTTTTAATTTGAGTTATGAAAAAATTATTTCTAAAGTTTTTTTATCATTGAAAATTATTTTTATTAATTTTTTTTTTTACGTTGAATATTTTTTTAAAATTAAATTCAGTTTGTTTGTTAAGTTTGAAATGTTTGAAATGTTATTTTATGAATGCTCTATGAAGTGAATATCTTTTTCCACTATAATACTTCGACAACTTCGAGCTGGTGTTCAACCACTGCATAACTATTTGCTCCTTTCCCAGTGTCTTTCTCACAACCCTTAAACGGGCAAAACCTTTCGTTGGGTAACATTTTTAACTCTAAGAAAGTCTCTTGAAGTTGACAAGAAAGGAAAGATTTGCCTAAAAATTCCGTCACTTTCCCCGACTAAATATTTCACTTTCATGACACTTTTGCACATGGAGAATACATTGAAAAGTACTTGGTAACGTAATATAATCTTCCTTGCATCTAGTCTACACGAGGATGAATAATATATCTCTAATATTTGTTTCAATATACTTTAAGGGCAGAAACTTTCGCGGGCAGAAACTTTCACGTTTTTCGCGGTTTTGATCCTTTTTCGCGAAGAAAGTTTCTGCCAGGTAAGAAATTAAACCTGAAAAGCGCGAAAGTTCTTTTCGCAAAAAATAAACTTTCCTACTCAGGTTTGCACTGTTTGCTAAATTTTTGCGTGTTTTATGAGTTTTTGTTACCAAAAAGGGTAAATTTTATATGAATTTGCGAAAGTTCTTTCTAAGAAATTTCGGCTAAAACCATAATTCGCGAAACTTAAATTCGCAATATCTCGCCATTTTTTTAACTTCGCGAAACTTTCTGCCCGCGAAACTTTCTGCCCTTAACAATATATTATTTCATTATTATATTATTGACGAATTTTTAAAGAATATAACATTTTTTTGTAATTCATAAATACTCCCATTGTTGCTTAGCATTCAAATACACAATTCGGAAGAAATTCTATTCAAGTTGTGTTGTACGAGTATTAAAGTTGACTCTCTCTAATTCGAGGTTCAAGGACCAAAAGTTTTCTTCTAATTAGAGAAAGATTCGAATTACAGAGAGTAATTTAAACCATTTCCAGAGTTTAGGGGACCAATACTCTTTCATAACTTTTGATAGGAATATTTTCAAGGCATATTTTAAAACCTCAATTCTTATCAAAATTTCTTGCTCTTTCCGCTGGTACTAACAGTCACCTGATAACGTCATCTGACATCTGACAGGTGACATTAACATAATTTGGTGTTGCTGCTTAAAATTATGTTTTAGACCTCCTAAGGTTCATCTGTAAACACAAATGCTTTAATCACCATCTGAAGTATTTTTGTGCTAAAAGAAGGCTATCATTCTTGATTCTTCCCCATTTAAGTAAAAACATTCGATGAGTGGGTTATACCATAGTCCGTATAAAAAACCCTTGTTCTGGAAGCTGATTGTTGTAATTTTTTTTTAACTTTCCTTTGTTAATAACGATTATAAAAATCGATTTGCTCAGTTTTTGATCACGTTACCAAATACACTGAATCCATTTGATGCAAAGTTGTTTTGTTAAAAATGATGCCTGTCAAAACAAGGCATGGCACAACTAGACCAGAGAGAATTGATAATCAGCCTTTGAATTTCTACATCCTCAGTGGGGTTCAACAGCTTTACCGGCAAGTGTGGAAATATTTGGATTGGACCCGCCGCCGATATTGAGATTCAAACTATCACCAAAACTTAAAACATTGTGATTGGTGATTGTTTACGTATTAACTAAGATTTTGCGATAAAAATTGCGTAAATTTTCAAGGGAATAAGTTCATAAGATCTTAATAAGGTCCATAAAAAAGGGCTGTTCCATTAAATTTCCATACAGGGGGGGGTGGACCAACCTTTTCAAGTCAATAAAAATCATTGAAAATGTGTCGATAACCCTTGGAAAATTGCGAAATTTGCAAAAGTTTCCTTGAAAGATTGTTTTCATACCTTAAAGTGAGGGTGGACGAACGAAAATACTCCGGTATTTTAAGCTCTACAAACCGGTGTGACGGTGTTATTTTTCGCAAGGTATGTCCGAAATTCCGTAGATTAAGCCGAAATTTTGATGGGAAAACAGAAACATTTCGAACCGAAACCCTTCCTTATTTAGGCTGGAGTCGAGTAATACCATAGTGCGATAGTGGGTGCTTTGCGATGAAGCAAATCCGATATAGTTATTACAGAAAAACAAAAGTTAATATACAGTTTGTCCCTTCTTATTTATTTGCTTATTTTCTACTCTGTCTGATTAGTCGTCTACAATCATGGTCGGGGGAGGATTACGATTTTGGTAATTCCACGTTGATTTTGTTGGGGCTCAGTGGCTTCTAGGCTCTATATTTCAAACCTTATTGGAACAATTTTGAGCTTTTGGAATTCATATTCAAACCCTACATTTCAGAAGTAAGTTTGAGCTCCTAAAATTCATTTTCAGTGTTTAAAATTTCGAAAGTTTGTATCAAACATTTTGTCCATTATTGTATGAGATATTATGAGGACGAAACCCACGAACAAGATCCTTTAACCCTATTCGGCCTAGGGGGGGGGGGCTCTTTCTGTTCGGAGGTCAAACTATTGGTAATAGCTCCTGAAATAATAGAGCTTTTGCCGTGAAATTTTCTGTAAATTCCTAACTTTTATTTAGCTTCAAAATAATAAAAAATTTGACACCTAAAAATTTTCACACCTTGAGCATGAATCATGCCATGATGACATTTCTGACAGTAAGGTGTCACAAAAATTGACACTTTTCCAATACAAATTGATTTTTAATGTCAAATATATCATTTAAACCGTAATTTATTGAATATTTAGGATAAAATAAGCATTTTAAACTCAGGCAACTTTATTCTAAAGCTTTTGTTAGAATACAATAGCTATTTATAAGAACAAAGGAAGTTTTCGGTTTTTGCTCACTTTGGGCTTGATAAGCGACGTCATCAAAAAAATTTTTGTCAAAAGTTACCTTACGTGACGAGGATCTTGTGTGCCAAATTTCATCCAAAAAGACCCACTAGATCAAAAGTTAAGGGGTGGTACAGGAAAAGCCCCCCCCCCTAGTTCTGAACCGCCCCTAAAAGCCTAGGTTGAATAGGGTTAAGGCGGAAATTTATTAATTCTAACAGACTTTGAATTTAATTTCAAATTATTCTATGTATCGGTTGTCATATCGTATTAATAAAAAGTAAAATATTTGCAATAAATATTTTCATGGGGCACTCAATTGATTTTACATTAAGTTATTCCCTTGGAAATCTACGCAATTTTCATCGCAAAATGTTACTTAAAACGTAAACAAAAACAATGTTATTAGTTTCGGTGTTTCAGAAGCAGCCACCGACCTAAAATTTGCAAATATCTGTTCTGATTTGCCAGCTGAAAGGATTTCCCCAAAATTAAGAACAATTTCTCGTTTTCCAGGGGAGAAATTTTTACTTCAGAACAGTTATATTTTTCCAGCTAGGAGGTAAAAAACTTTCGGAACAGGTACGAAATTACCAGGCGATTTATCTTATGCGAATTAACTGTTCTTATATCTACCAGAGCTGACAAAATCCTAGAAGAACAGATCGCTAAATTCCAGCTCGACTGAAGGACGTTTAAGAACAGAAACTTAATTTCCAGCTAACAGTTTAAATATCTGTGCGAGCAGATCGACAATTTTCAGATGGGCACAATTTTTCAGCTGCCACTCCAGGCAACCACATTCACAAGGAAAAGAACAGATCTCAAAGACTTTTTGAATTTTTTGAAATTCCCTCAGAACACGAGATAGGAAATTCTTAGACACCTGCTGTGCTTATTTTTTGGATATCAAACTCTTTTTCATAAGAACAGATCATATTTTTACAGCTGGTCCAAATCTTCAGTAGAACAGACCACTTTTTTCCAGCAGACCTTTTTCTTTAGTTCGCTAAGAACAGACCACCATATCCAGCTGGAACGTGCCTTCAGAACAGTTATTTTGAAGTCCCTCTTCGGTGGATGGTTTCGGTGTTTCTTATCTTTATTTATGGAGCTCATATATTTTCATAATATTTCATGGAAAATTTTTAAAAATTATACACACACTTCTAAAAGATCCACTGGGAACCCTCCCCTATGGAAAAATTGGTAAAAATATCGTCCCCAGTGGAAAATTGTACTTTAAGTTTTGTCCCAGTGAAAATAACCAGATAAGCAGATCCTCACTGCAACATATGTGCTATTTTTTCCATCCCTACTGAATTTTCTGACTTGAAAACAAAAGATTTAAAATCCCCATCCATAAAAAATATGGGAATATCAATCCTCATCTAGTTTCAGTCCGTTTTTTTTATACCCACTGGCTGAAAAAATCCTACTTGGTCTGTGAGAAGGAGGTGTATTTATTGATATGGAAGCGATAAATACACCCCCTTCTCACAGACCAAGTAGGATTTCTAAAATCGGTATGAAACGGTATGAAAATAATGAAACACCTTTGGTAGAACCTACTTATAAAATGATGACGCGACGTTATAAAATAACAGACTTGAATTTTAAATTATTCCATGTATCGGTTGTCATATCGTATTTATAAGAATTTGCAATAACTATTTTCATGGACCACTCAATTGATTTTACCTAAGTTATTCCCTTGGAAATCTACGAAACTTTCATCGCAAAATCTTAGCTATACGTAAACAAAAACAATATTATTAATTTCGGCGTTTCTTATTGGTATTTATGGAGTTCATAATATTTCATGGAATATTTATAAAACTGATGCATAGCCCATATATTCAAGCATGAATAAAAAAGGAGATTTATTCTCAGAAAGAGCTCTGATTAAAATCATCAAAGATGGAAAAGCAATCATTTTTTGAAAAGCATTTCAAAACATGATTTTTGTTTGAATTTTCGGTGTTATTTTACACGGAATTATACAAATTATTATGTTCTTGATATATTCTCGATTGCTATAAATGTTGGAACATCACAATTAAAATATTATCACCTCTAAAATAATTTTGAAGGGCCATTGATTGAAGAACCTAAAATTTTCACGTTTTGATAATAATTCTTGTTGAGGAATTTTACTGTACTTTTGCTCATGGGGATATGATGAAGACATTTTTCACAATGAGTTTGTGCTAACTTTATTATTAATTTTTGACAATGATTTATCATTATGTATTTGATAGTGTTTGTGTGTCAGCTATGCTTTGTTTACTCCAATTGGTATTCGGGCGAAGAAAAACAACAAACAACAATACATCTTGATACAGAAGAAGCATCCAAACCTATTTCTACGTCATCACCGATCGAATGCATTTTGGAATGCCAGAAAACAGTTAAAGAAAGCTATTATGTAGAAAAGGAAAATCAATGTTTTTGCTTGAAAAATGAAGATCAGAAGATATTCTCGAGGAAGAAAGCTGAAGGAATATTTTACGCTTCTAAGGTAACTATCCTGGGGGGGGGGGGGTATTTAGGAAAATGGAGGGTACGGTATGTGCCGCCCTTAAGGGTATTTTTTTTGGACTAAGTCCCGCTAAGGGTCGGAAAAATCAGAAAATCTAATTTCAGTCTTACTAAGGGTCGGAGTAAAATTCGAAAGAAAGATCGAAATTTGGTCAAAATTGGTCAAATTTGTCCCAATAAGGGTCGTAAAATTCACAACACGTTTCTTTGTTTTCTCATTTTTAGTCCCGGTAAGGGTCTAAAGGTCGAAGATCGGGCGGCAGCCCCCCCCCCCGTCAGCTCGAAACTCTAGTACCTCCCCCTGGGGGTAACTATATGTCTGAAATTCTACTGTGAGTATCTATGTTTATTTCAGTTTAGCTTTTTCTGTTCTGAAATTTAACCTGTGAGGACAGATCATAACAATTTTTTGTATCACGCATATCTCTCACATATTTAGTCTGAATCGCAGACTTCTATATAATATATATATATTTCCTATATAAGAAACTTTTTTCGCTAGAGGATGAACAGAAGCAGGAGAAGCCTATCATATATTGGGCTTTTTTTTAATACAAGCAATGAGAATCTTTTGCGCTGTCTGTCAGCAATAAAAATAGATTATGAGGGAATTTTGATAAAATACTTCGAAAAGCTCTTAGATCAAGAGCTTGCATTTTCATATCAATGAAGGGTGCCGTAGGGTAGGCTTGGGTAGGGTAGATTATTTTTTAGCAGATCTTTATTGTCTCTTTTGTGCTCAAATGACTTGAAAGTTTTCTATGCATTTTTTTTCAAATTTAAGGTCTCTAGACATACCCAATTTTTCGATTTTACCCCAACTTAAATGGCAGTTTAAATTCATTTTTTCAAAAGCAGTTTGTTCTTAAACATGTCAAAGAAGCGAAAATATAAGGTTTTATCCACAGATATCTGTAAAGCCCGAAGGGCTAGATAAGCAACTTTAAGCCTTCTCCAGCAAAAAAAAGTGAAGCAAAAATTTGACTTTTTGAATTTCGTGCCAATGGATAGGATCTAGCATTTTAATTGTTTTCGGAGCGCGAGATAAAAAAAAGTAGGCGGCAAACGCTATTTCACATCTCTCAAACCGGTGAAATTGCATATTTTAGTCACGTGACTTTGGTAGGAAATCCTTCCAAACATAGGCTTCACTTTTGGATAAAAGCCGCAAATCTAGCCCTTCGGGCTTTACAGATCTGTGGTTTTATCTTCCAATTCTGAAATTGATTTTTCACTATGACCAGAGTCAGAGCCCTTAGGGAGCGGTCATAAAGTATCTACTAGAGGGGGGTGGAGGATATTTTGAAAAATCCAAAAAAAATTTCGCACCCCCTCCCCTAACCTGGAAAAAATTTTTACGCGAAAAAGAATTCATCCAGATGCGGTACAAAGAGTATTATTTGTTTGTATGTCAAAATAAGGTAAGGGAGATAGTTTAGCCCTGTTAAGTTAAAGTATAACAGGGTTAAGACAATAATCATCAAGTGGTTTTCTCTGAGCTTCTGTAAAATTTGGAAAAAAATACGGCTTATTTTCCCCAGTAGTGACCTGGCTTAATTTTCTGGGGGTGCAAACTATGAAATTGGCGCCCCTGGTATTTTTTGTCCTTACTCGCGCCCTCCATTATTAAGTGAAACTAGAAACTGTAAGCAGTATGGTTGAAAGGAACGCCCGGAATCTTTGACTTGAGTCAAGAAACTTGGAATTTGTTTTTTGTAATTTGAAATGTTAAGGTGTTTTGGCATTAGCAGATGCTAAGGAGGCGCAACCATGGTTTGTGCCGACAAGCGAAAATTTCAATATTTTTCACCACCATTTTAGCTAAAAGACACTTTGTTTTGACAAATTTCTTTTAAGAAGTACTTTTTCAAACCACTCTGATGAGCTGTGAGAGCCACTAATCTACTTCCCTCACCTAGCTCAATGTTAAAAACCAAAAGGGCAAGGTGATGATGCCCAAATAATGCCAATATGAAATGTACATATATGCAATAAGATAAATTATGAGTTGTCGGCCGTAAGGCCGAAAAATTTTGGAAATCTTCAAACGTAAAACTATGAAATTAGACTTCCTACATTTTCTCTTGAGTTTCCCAAAAAGAAATTGGAACACCCCCCCCCCCCTAAACCCTCAAAAGAAATTTGGAACCCCCCCCCTAACCCTCGAAAAAAATTTCGACCCCCCCCCTAGAATCCCCACCCCCCCCCCCCTAGTAGATACTTTATGACCACTCCCTTAATCACATCAATACGTGAATCACGCAATCTTTTTTTGCGTGAATGTATGAAATTTCTATTTTTACCCTCAAATAAGCGTATGTAAATTTTCCGAATTTTTCCTATTCCTAAGTTCTTCAACAATGGCATTCATGGTAGTGAAAACTATTTTTGAAGGATTGATTCAAAAATACACATTTTCTTTCATTTCTCCTTTCCTCTAGAGTATACAATAAAAACATTATGTGTGATTTTTCAGCTCTCATTTTATACACTAAAATCCATTCGCTCTAGGTGTGCACTTATCTAAGTTTGCCATTTTTTGACCAATGCTACTATCATTAAATTTATTATGTACCGTTGAAAAGATAATTCAGATCACTATAATTTCATAGAAAAATAATGTTTTTCCATTCATGTTTTTTTGTTTTTGTTTTTTCATCAGCGATATCGAAATTGCCAAGAAATCAAAGAT
Organism: Clytia hemisphaerica; assembly: GCF_902728285.1. Taxonomy (NCBI): domain Eukaryota; kingdom Metazoa; phylum Cnidaria; class Hydrozoa; order Leptothecata; family Clytiidae; genus Clytia; species Clytia hemisphaerica. Next base: position 162,276 of record NW_027103401.1, read on the forward strand.
GTATGTCTCAATTGCAAGTCTGGCATTCACACAGTTGAACCTGAACGTGATGTATCGACCAAAGTTTTTTGTGATATTGATACAATTAAAGGTAAAACAAAAGTACAACTCCGGTGAAACCCACTTCAAAAAGTCAGAGATAGATTCAAATTAGTTGATCATCGGATCTTTAGCCTATCACTGGATCTTTAGATCATTCCTTATATAGGAACATTAGCCTAAAAGCTAGAAAACTGTCAATGTCTTTCAAAATGTCTTATGTAGTTTATGCCAAACTTTGACTTAAAGCGCATGCGTAAGGGCATTATGTTCTAGAGGAAATAACTATTTTTAGTTTACCTTTGTTTGAGTTTTCTTTTCTCGATAATAGTCTAAAGAACCGATCCGGCTTAAAGAAACGATGATTTGCTTATTAGATCTTTTCCCTGACTTTCAATCACCCAAACTACTCTTTTAGGTGTAAAAACTTTCCCGAGCAGAAACTTTCACGAAAAATAACAAAATTTACGACATTCTCGTATAACTCCAAATAGGACATAAGTTTGATGAGGAAAATTTAAAAAGTCAAAAAAAAAATTTACTATAACTGGCAGTTTTGAAATCTACATCCTTATACGCTTCTTTTGACGTAAAAATGACCATGACTAAGGCCCTAAATTTTCTGCACCAAACTTATGTCCTTTTTGTACATGCCACACGAGTTTATTACTTTCGCGAATTATTCGAATTATTTGCGAATATTTTAAACATCTTTTTTACGAACCATCTTAACTGTGACACGAATTTTAGTTTAGTAAAAAACGCCTTTCATGGCATTTTCCAAACTCTCAAAACCAACTCTCTTTATCGCTGTTTAGGCCTAAAAAAGGCAAAAACCTCTTCACAGAAACCAGTTGGAATCTTCCCATTAGGGGATGTTCGCATCTATCTCTCAAAGCTTCTAATTATCACGAGAAACACTAGAAGTTAAGCTAGGTTAATGAACATGATGATTTTTTTTACTCAGGTACCAAATACACCTTTTTGATCAACGGTAAACGTCACCCATCATTGAAACTTATGGACAAATGGGAAGGTTTTCCTCAAACTTATGGTGTTGGAAAAACATATGTTGGAGATGTTCAAGATGAGGTGTTCAGAGCAAATGAAATCATCACCTGGGAAAATACTGCAGGACGAAGTGGACCATATCAATGGTTAGGATTCAGCTCTAGTGTTTTCGCCAATAAACAACTGCATATTGAATTCTGGATTAAGTTTGTGGCATCTGTTCCAAACCGTTCTAACAATTTTGGGATGAAAGTCTATGGTGTGGTTTATAATTCGTGGGTTGATGATTGTCAAAAAGATGAGTGGTGCAAAGTATCTTTGAATATCAAGTGTCGCAGCAATGGCTATTATGTCATTTTGATCTTTGATTCCATCAATCGAAGACAAGTCGTTCGAATTACACATTTCACACTAACCATTTTGAAATAAAAATGTTATGCAATCATTGCAAATGGAGGATACAAGATGTTTAGCCCAAAGGTTGGTATCCAGAGACACTTACACCAATTTTTGATTTTACTAATGGACGTGATATAATCCATCACAAATAAGTGAACTAAGGGACTGTGTTTGAGTATTGTGTAACCCCTTAATGGTCATTTTTAATGTTTCATGTCCCTCTTTCTCTCTAGCTGTCGTAAAAGTCATGCATCGATATTACAGCCTATGTAAAGATACAAAATGTTCATAGCGACAGCTACATTCCCGGGGGGGGAGGTTACCCAAGATAAGCGGCCTAAAGTACGTCCAACCTTCTCAAAGTGCACTGTCACTGTCAAAATGAGCAAGGCGGGTAAGAAATAGTGCACTATGAGGGTGTAAAATCTTTAAATTGTGACCATATTTTGCCTAGAAATAGTCAAAATTTGCCGAAAAACACGCGTAAGATCGTTTTTTTTTCTCTTAAATTTACTCAAATTTGGATAAATTTTCCCTGCATTTTAAAAGTCCGATTTCAAAGGCCTAATTTTGGGCTGCAAGTAAAATTTTTTTTTATTATTTCAAAATAATTATTTAATATATGATTAAGGTATGTATGACATATCTGAAAGCCAGTAATATTTTTTATCTAATGGTAATAATTTCGGTTAAATTTTAAAAACTTAAACAGGATATAAATAAAATCTTTAGAATTTTAACATTACCTACTTCAAAGAAGTTGAAGCCACCCATTGCTTTTGAATTTTGAAAGAATAATTTCGGTACTCTGTTCCCAATGGATTGAACTAGAAAAGCTTCTTGGGATTTTTCTTTAGAATCTCTTAAACTCATAATCTTAGTTTTTGTACAAATATTGAGAAAAAAGTTAATTTTTTTCAGTTATCTCTAAATTGAGGATGAAAAACTCGATTAGATATAAAATCCAAAGACACTTTTTAAGTTTTTTCTTTGGGGAATCAGGTTTAATAACTACGAATCCCGTTTCCAGAAATGCAGTTCGGGTGAAACAACGCCTCAATTGTTATTTCACCCTCACTTTCTCCTAGGCTTGATATCCATTTCACCGTCTAGTTTTTTAATATTTTGTCTCTTTGTCCTTTTTCCATCTAGAATTTGATTTTCAATAGATTTGTATTGCAGTTTTTTTATCTTTTTATTAATTCTCCATTATTTAATAATTTAGCTTTTATTTAATTGTATATTAATTGCCGTAATTTTTAATATTAACTTTTAACGATCATTTTAACTTTAATTTTCAATTCATTTTTAATTATGTATAGCCGATGTAAATAAAAACCTTGTCAAAAAATTCATTTTTATGTTGAAAAAGGCCTGTAAGGCCGAAATATTTATGAAAAGTTGTAACAACACTCAATGAAAACAAGAAACATTGGCTCTATATTGACTTCTAATATCATAGATAATACTAGTAGGGACCTTTAGCATCTAGGAATTTGAAAAAGTACGACAGGATTGAACAAAAAAAGCCCTTGGGGATTGATATTGGGATTCTTTTCATGTCAATTTTCTCATGAGAATAGTGAATTTTCATAGGGTAATTAATAGACGTTTTCAAAAAGGTTCCAAGGGTAGAGTTTTTAACTCTGAGTTTTAACGCTAGACTAGGACCTTAGGATCTGAGGATCCAAAAGTTCAAAAATGATCCAGTAGGGCTTGAAATATAGCCTAGAAACCAATAAATCTCTCACAGATCGAAATAATCGATGAAATCAAGTTGAAGGCCTAAAAATTGACATTCTTGCTCGAACTTCAATTTTCAAAAAATGGTAAATTAGCCAAAAGTGCCAATATATTATGGCACTGATTGTAGCTAAGCACTTGCTTTTTTATGTCTTCTTCTTTGATATTTCTCTTAGACGAGCTCCGCTTTCTTGGAAAGCTTTTCAAACGAAATAATAACAAGTGCACAAGGTGATTACTGATCCAACGATGATTAAGAGACTTCAAAGATACTAAATCATTGTCCAAAACACAAACATGATTACTTATCGGGGAGAAAAATGTCAGGGAAAAAAAACCTGATGACAGATTGCGTATTTTCTGGTCCAGTACGCTGAAGTTCTAAAGACGTGGGCGAAAATATACAGTTTTTAGCGATCTTTAGAGCTTCAGCGTGTCGCTTTAAGAAAACTCCACAGCTGCTATCAGGTTAGGGGAAGTGACGAAAATTTTGAGGGGGTGACAAAATTTTCCCCTGACAAATTTTCCCCCGATATCTTATCACCCTACCAAAATTTTTACCGGGTTTTTTTATCCCCGACGAAAAACTTTTTCGTGATTTTTACCCCTGCCCAAAACTTTTACCCAGTTTTTTAATCCCTGACCAATATTATCCCCGATTAATTTTATTTTATTTTAACAGAAACAAGACGACTTGAAGTCGTAAATTTCGCCTAAAGTTTAAACTGTATGGGAAAAACAAGAAGTAGAGATGGAAGCTAATCTGAAATCTACTTTACATCGAGCCTTGATGAAACAATTTTATAAGAACAACGAGGCTCAAAGTAGCTAAAAAAATAAGACCAATTTAAGAACAATGGTTGTTTAATTCTTAAGAATAAATAACTGAAGGGTATCGATGGTCGCGATGGTATATCACCGTCTATCAAGAGTTATTGATTTGATTCTCATAAAGTATATGCTTATAAGAAAGATAAATATGCTCATATTGTGTGCCATTGCTTGTTTACTTTGTAAAAACTAATTACCGAAAGTTATATCACCATCTATCAAGAGATATTGTTTTATTCTTATAAAGTATATGCTTATAAGAAAATAAAGAAAAAATCCAATCTGTGAAGCTAGAGACACAAAGATATATGACGGAATCCAAAGAAAACTCGCGAAAATCGTCCGTGGTTATACGAGCGTGCAATTTGTAAATCAAATTTGGTGAGTTCGTCCACCGTATCGAGTACTTCGTAATCGTTTTCTAATTTTTTTCCTCACCGCCGGCGCCGCCACCGCAGAATACTGACTGTAATACTTTCACTATGGCGAAATTAAAAAGGATTTATACTGTAGTTTTCCATTGTAAACGTTTCCAGGGATGTTTCTTAACAGACAAATAGAATGACTTTCTTTTCAAACGAGTTCTTTTGCCTAATAAACACAACAAGCAAAGTTAAAACTACAATGGTTTGATAAAAAATAACAATAGTAACACAATGTTATTAGTTTCGGCGTTTCTTATCAAATATTTCCCTATTATAGGGGAATATTTGTTAATACCGTAATTTTTCTTCTCCAAGTCTAACGCCGGTTTTGGTCAATTTCGTGAGTTTATTGTGCATGAGTCTCTTTTTAAATCAAGCTCCGGCGGTAAAAACAGTAGAATGTTCTTTTTTTGAGGCGGAAGACGTCATTTTTTCGAGAAACGTCCGTGGAAAATATGCATACGGCACTCTATTTTCCTTACCGATGGGGCAACGAAGCCGGTTTCGGAAGCGTATTGTTGATCGGACCATACTGCTTTGATTCTAACCGTCAAAACAAAGATGGCAGCAAAAAATAGCAGCCAATTCGATTGACTTCAAAATATGCCGTTTTTACCCTGATTGCCAAATATTTTGCATTCGTTGACAAAAATTTGGCAAATGTGGCAAAATTTGAGTGCCATAAATGCCAAATTAAAAAGATGTGGTGAATCTGGCATTCTTGGCGTTTTTGGAACTTACCTCCATACGTGTCCATCACATGAAGCTGTGATCTTTTGATTGAAATTGTGGATTTGGCAAAGTTGGTGAGTATGGCAAATTTGGAAGTCAATCGAATTGGCTGTAGACAACAACTTTTGCTCTTTCGCTATTTTTTTTTGGTTTTTATGCTTTAATGAGTTGAATTGGATCATGATTTTTGTACGATTATCACAAGGAATGATCGATGATGAACGTTGTTTATCATTCCTTCCTGGATTTGATGTTTTGTTTACATTCTGTTGGTTTGGAATGAGAGATACAATCTCTTGGTCTTGGTCTTGGAAAAACAGGACATTTTGTCAACTTTCACAACAAACTAACTTCAATTTTGCTTGTAAATTTACATAAATTGTAAGAAGGCAAGTGACTGTGAAAAATCTGACCATGGTATACCTGAAAAATTTCATGCTTGCAACATCAAAAAAGTTTGCACCCAATCAATGTGACAATGCAACAATGGTTGATGAACTGATTAGCTAAAAATTTAAACATGGAGCAAAATTGACTGGTTAATGATTGAATTTCCCTTGGTCTTTTTATCTACAACAATGAATTAACTGGTTAGTAACAGTTAGTGAAAACTCTTTGTGGGAAGAATAATTCTGTTGCAGTTAATTTCAAACTTTTTTTAAGCTGATAAAGCGGAACACCACGGCCAATATGAAGAATGTTAACTTCTGAAATTGTTTATTTCATTGAATATGGATGTAATCAATTGAAATCACCTCACATGTACAATTAAAATTTTTCTTGAACTTGGAGATTTTTTTCCTCGCGTGCATTTAAAACCTGGAAAACTTTAGTCGTGAATTTATTTGGAGATCTTTTTCCGCGTTCATTTTAAACGTGGAAACTTGTGTTTTGAATTTGGAGATTTTCTTATGTGCATTTAAAACGTGGAAAGCTTTTGTCGTGAACTTGATATTTTCTTCCACATATGCATTTAAAAAATGAAGAAAACTCAAGTGATTTCCTGGCATGACAACTTTTTTTCTTTCCTGACATTTTTTTGGAAATTATGATTGTTTCCAAGTATGGTATGTGATATTGTTTGCTTTTGCAGCATGCTTTTGGAAATCATAAAATGGCTTCTGTTAGGGGGAATTCTTTCCTATCGACATTCTTTCAGATTATGAAAATGTTTCCCAGTAAATAAAAATGAGATTTTTTTCTCAAAACCTGAAATACTGGCAATTACATAAATACATTTTTGAAATTCTTAAGGGCTTGTGTTGCTTGATGTTATCTGAGATTTAAAGCACTTTGAAATCTTTTGAGTACATCAATTATTTTATCATTTGTAAAGGAAATATTTATCTCCATCTTTGCGGCTCTTGTTTGTATTTATGGAATTCATAATATTTCATGGAATATTTATAAAACTGATGCATAGCCCATATATTCAAGCATGAATAAAAAAAGGAGATTTATTCTCAGAAAGAGCTCTGATTAAAATCATCAAAGATGGTAAAGTAATCACCTTTTACAAACATTTCAAAATATATTCTTTGTTTGAATTTTCGGTGTTACTTTACACGGAATTTTTCAAATTATTATGTTCTTGATATATTCTCAATTGCTATAGTAAATGTTAGTTCATCACAATTAAATATTATCACCTCTAAAATAAATTTGACGAACCATTGATTGAGGAACCTAAAATGTTCAAGTTTTTGTTATTCTCGTCGAGGATTTTTACTGTACTTTTGCTTATTGGGATATGGTGAAGACATATTTCACAATGAGTTTGTACTAACTTTAATAATATCAATTTTTGACACTGATTTATCATTATGCATTTGATAGTGTTTGTGTGTCAGCATTGCTTTGTTTACTCAAATTGGTATTTGGGCGAAGAAAAACAACAAACAACAACACATATTGATACAGAAGAAGCATCCAAACCTATTTCCACTCCATCATCAATCGAATGCATCTTGGAATGCAAAAAAACAATGAAAGGAAGCTATTATGTCGAAAAGGAAAATCAATGTTTTTGCTTGAAAAATAAAGATCAGAAGATATTCTCGAAGAAGAAATCTGAAGGAATATTTAAAAGTTCTAAGGTAACTATATGTCTAAAATTCTACTGTCAGTATCTCTGACTATCTCAGTTTAGCTTTTTCTGTTCTGAAATTTAACCTGTGAGGACAGATTTTTTGTATCGCGCATGTCTCTCACATATTTAGTCTGAATCGCAGACTTCTATATATACTATATATATTTCCTATATAAGAAAATTTTTTCGCTAGAGGATGAGCAGAAGCAGGAGAAGCCTATCATATATTGGGCTTTTTTTTTAATACAAGCAATGAGAATCTTTTGCGCTGTCTGTCAGCAATAAAAAACAGATTATGAGGTAATTTTGATAAAATACTTCGAAACAGTCTTAGCTAGAGAGCTTGCATTTTCATATCAATAAAGGGTGCCGTAGGGTAGGGCTTGGGTAGGGTAGATTATATTTAGCAGATCCTTATTGTCTCTTTTGTGCTCAAATGACTTGAAAGTATTCTATACATTTTTTTCAAATTTAATCACGTCAATACGTGAATCTTGCAATCTTTTTTTGCGTGAATGTATGAAATTTCTATTTTTACCCTCAAATAAGCGTATGCAAATTTCCCAATTTTTCCTATTCCCAAGTTCTTCAACAATGACATTCATGGTACTGAAATCTATTTTTAAAGGATTGATTCAAAAATACACATCCCTGCCTTTTCTCTAGAGTATAGAATAAAAACATTATGTGTTATTTTTCAGCTCTTATTTTATACACTAAAATCCATTCGCTCTAGGTGTGCACTTATCTAAGTTTGCCATTTTTTGACCAATGTTACCATAGTATAAGAAAGCCGCGGCTTTTTTATACTATGATGCTTTTTATACTATGATGCTACTTGTTTTTTCATTAGCGATATCGAAATTGCCAAGAAATCAAGGATGTATGTCTCAATTGCAAGTCTGGCATTCACACAATTCAACCTGAACGTGATGTATCGACCAAAGTTTTTTGTGATATTGATACAATTAAAGGTAAAACAAAAGTACAACTCCCATGAAACGCACTTCGAACAGTCAGAGATAGATTCAAATTAGCTGATCATCGGATCTTTAGCCTATCACTGGATCTTTAGACCATGTTATATAGGAAAAATCAGCCTAAAAGCTAGAAAACTAAATCAGGCGGTGGTGTAATTAGGGCCGACGTAAAAGGGGCCGGCGTTAAATCAGGGCCGGTGTTAAAAGGGCCGATAAGGTAACTATTTTTAGTTTTCCTTTGATTGAGTTTTCTTTTCTCGATTATAGTCGAGAAAAGAACCGATTCGGCTTAAAAAAACGATGATTTGCTTATTTGATCTTTTCCCTGACTTTCAATCACTCAAACTACTTTTTTAGGCGTAAAAACTTTCGCGAGCAGGAACTTTCACGAAACATCGCGATATATTTACGACATTCTTGTGTAACTCCAAATAGGACATAAGTTTGGCGAGGAAAATTAAAAAAGCCAAGAAAATAATCTTACTAACATGCAGAAATCTACCTCCTTATCCTACGTTTCTTTTGACGAAAAAATGACTATGACTAAGGCCCCAAGTTCTCTACGCCAAATATATGTCCATTTTGGACATGCTACTTACACGAGTTTACTTAGAATTATCGAAGTATTTAAACATCTTTTTGTGAACCATCATAACTATGACATGACTTTTAGTTTAGTTAAATTGCTAATTAAAAAAAAATTTCATGTCATTTTCCCAACAACTCTCAATACCAACTCTCTTTACCGCTTCTTGGCCTAAAAAAACCAGTTGGAATCTTCCCATCAGGGGATGTTCGCATTTATCTCTCAAAGCTTCTAATTATCACGAGAAACACTAGAGGTGATCGTTAAGCTAGGTGTAAATGAAGATGATGATTTATTTTTTTGTCATACAGGTACCAAATACACCTTTTTGATCAACGGTAAACATCACCCATCATTGAAACTTATGGGCCAATGGGAAGGTTTTCCTCAAACTTATGGTGTTGGAAAAACATATGTCGGGGATGTTCAAGATGAGGTGTTCAGAACAAATGAAATCATCACCTGGGAAAATACTGCAGGACGAAGTGGTAGTACACAATGGTTAGGATTCAGCTCTAGTGTTTTCGCCAATAAACAACTGCATATTGAATTCTGGATTAAGTTTGTGGCATCCGTTCCAAACCGGTCTAATAATTTTGGGATGAAGGTCTATGATGTGATTTATAATTCGTGGGTCGATGATTGCCAAAAAGATGAGTGGTGCAAAGTATCTTTGAATGTCAAGAATCGCAGCTCTGGAGATGGCTTTCATGTCATTTTGATCTTTGATTCCATCAATCGAAGACAAGTCGTTCGAATTACACATTTCACACTAACCATTTTGAAATAAAAATGTTATGCAATCTTGCAAATGGAGGATACAAGTTGTTTAGCCCCAAGTTTGGTATCCAGAGACACTTGCACCAATTTTTGATTTTACTAATGGACGTGATAAAAAAGTGAACTAAGAGACTGGGTTTGAGTATTGTGTAGCCCCTTAATGGTATTTTTTAATGTGTCATGTCCCTCTGTCTCTCTAGTAGTCACAAAAGTCACACATCGATACTTTAGCCCATGTAAAGATACAAAATGTTTTATTAGAATCAAAAGAGCACGGAAATTCACAATATTTTAACACGATCTGTACCAACCTGTAGTGGAGGAATCAAAAGGCCGTCTAACATTTGATACAAAAACCTTTTTCCTGTATTTTGGGGCCCTTTCAATAGCCTGTTACCGACTACAAGTTTTCTGCTGGCTATAAAAAGGTCTTTAAAATGTTATCCAAAACTTTGATTTTAGAGTCCCCATTCTGTATTAGATTTTTACTCTGATGATGACCTCTTGTGAGTGAGGTCGAATATATAGTTTAAAAAAAAAACAAAAAACAATTATAAAAAGGAAAGGGGGAAATGTCTAGTAGAGTTATTTTGTGTTCTTTTATATCTCTCGTATAACTTCTTATTACCATTATAACTTATGAGCATCCAGAGGTCGAGTTTTCACAGAAAATATCAACCTCTGACGACCAAGTCGTCGTTTTATCGCGCATGTCTCAATCTAATCACGTAGAAAGACTCAAAGATGAAGAGCAAATATTACCATATTAATGTCTAGCAGACTTTATCAGTATGCATGTTTACTATTGACGAAAGGCGTGTTCACACTGTTGCTTGAAAAAATAACCATTAGCTTGAAAATTTCAGTGCGAATACACCCCTAAGATCCTGGATTGTCGTCATGGTTACTTTCCGTTGCGTTGATTGCGCGCGCTGAATACAATCTCGATTGGTCAGCACAGGTTGGAATATTATTTCGGCATTTGCTTTTCACGGTATGATGTGCTTGGACGTTGGAATGATGCTGCTTTTTCCCCTAGTAAAAGTGNAATTTCAGAGATATGTTTTGGACCGACCTGGCACATTGAAAAGGAGCGATTTTAATCAATAATTTATCGATAAAACAAGTCGATGGGGAGAAGGTTAAAATATCGAAAAATTATCAATAAAACAAGTCGATGCGGAAAAAGTCAAAATATCGATAATTTATTGATAAAACAACTCGATGAAGAAGAGGTTAAAACATCAATAATTTATCGATAAAACAACTCGATGAAGAAGAGGTTAAAACATCAATAAATTATCGATAAAACAAGTCGATGCGGAAAAAGTCAAAATATCGACAATTTTTTGATAAAACAACTCGATGAAGAAGAGGTTAAAACATCAATAATTTATTGATAAAACAAATCGATGCGGAAAAGGTCAAAATATCAATAAAACTCTATAAGTTTAACTATCTGCGCAGATAGTTAAAACATCGATAAAATTATGTAAAAAAGAATGGATGTGTATTTTTTGAAGATTTTTCTGTTTTCTCAAAAGTATTTTTGTGGTCATAACTTTGAAAGTGTTGTCATAACTTTGAAAGCGTTGTCATAGCAACAATTTAAGAGTTCTGTCCACTCAATTAAAAAAATCAAATAAAAAAATTGTGTAATAAAATGAACAATCAAAATCTGATGATGAAACAAACGCGTAGGGTGTTGGTGGGGATAGCTAAAGCAGAAAATGTACCATTTAGTGGTCTTAATAAGAGGTCATTGATAGATCTTATTCAACACTACCGTGATACAGTGGGTACACTGTATAGAGAGAAGAAAGGCGATCTGAAAGCTCTTGCTAAAGCAGAGGGTATTAGAGGTTATGGAAGTTTAAATAAGCGTAAATTGATAGATACAATTTTGTATCATCGAAGGGTAATACAACCTCATATCGAAGATCTTAGTAAACTTACAAAATCAGAGCTAGTCAACTTGGCTAGAAGGGAAGGTCTGAAAGTGATTGGTGGAAAGAAGGTTCGTATAGCGCAAAATATTGCACAAAATAGAGTCTCAAGTAGACTAGAACCTATGAGGCACATTGTTGAAGATGTTGCTAATAGTAAAGTTGTTGAATTGGCGTTGTCAAAGCGATTTAGATCTGAGGAAATAGAAGGTGCATTTGATGGTGGATATGTTAGATTTAGAAGTAAAGGTGTTGAAGAACATCAAGGCGTTGTTAGTGTAGAGGAATATACACAACGAACAAGACACCATGTATTTAAAGTGTTAGAGGAGATGATTAGACGAGGGGAAAGTTGGAAAGTTCATTTAGAAATAGCAATTTTGTTTAGAAGGCGAGATGGAAGCGAAGAAACGAGGAAAATAATATGGTCAAATCCACCACATGTTATTATGGAAGGTTCTGATATAGAAGAAGTTTTAGATGAAATGCGTGCGTCTTTGATGCGGCAATATGAAAGGATAATTAATACAATGGAGGCTAGTGATTTTGTGTTTATACGTGTGATTGAAATGATGTATCACTGTCACAGGGTGGATTTGAATCGAGGAGGATCATATATTGAACTTCCAGAATGGGTTAAAAATAAGAAATGTTGTATCAACCCAAAAAATGAAGATGATGAGTGTTTTAAGTGGGCTGTAACTGTTGCTTTGCATCATGATGAGATTGGAAAGAATTCACAGCGTATATCCAAGATAAAACCATATGTTGATAAATATAATTGGAATGGTATTGATTTTCCCACACCGAGTAGCCAGTGGAAGAAATTTGAGAAACAGAACCCTGATATTGCTCTGAATGTGCTTTTTATTGACGATGAAAAAAAGAAAAAGATTCGACAAGGATACATCTCAAAATATAACATGGAGAGATCCAAGTGCGCAGATGTGTTGATCGTACAGGAGGAAAAGAAGAGGCATTACGTGGCGATCAAATCAATATCAGCTCTTCTTAGAGGTGTAACTTCAAACCATGACGGAGACTTTTATTGTCGCAACTGTCTTGGTAGTTTTCGAAGTAAAGATACTTTGGAAATACATATTCAAGCATGTAAGGATCATGATTTTTGTTATGTAAAGATGCCTGAGGAAGGTAAAAACATTTTAAGATATCAAGAAGGTTCTAAATCGATTAGAGTACCATTTGTGATTTACGCTGATACAGAATGTATACTTCGACCAATTCAAAGTGTACAAGATAGGGAAGATAAACCATCAACTCGTAATGTTGCAGAGCATGTAGGTTGTGGTGCTGCTATGTTGATAAAATTTGCACATGGTGAGTATGAAAGGGCGTTTGTTTAAACATTGTAGGGGAGAAGATGCAATCACAACATTTTGTAAAACTCTGAAAGTTGAAGTTGAGAGAGTATTGAGATATATAAAATGCGCGAAATGGAGCCTTTAACTGATGAAGAAAAAACTGAATATCGCGAAGCAAGAGCATGTCATTTATGTAGAAAGAGATTTGAAGTATCAAAAAACATAGGAGATCGTAAAGTGCGAGACCACTGCCACTACACAGGGAAATATCGTGGAGCAGCCCATAGTAGTTGTAATTTAGCGCATAGAATACCGAAACACGTGCCAGTAGTGTTTCACAATTTGAGCAACTATGATGCGCATATTATTATTCGAGAATTAGCGCAACAGTTTGATGTTGATGAAATGGAAGTTTTAGCGGAGAATACTGAGAAATATATAAGTTTTTCGGTTCCAATTTATGTTGATATTAGAGATGAGGATGGAAATGTTGTGATGTATGAGGATAAGACTGGAAAAATGAGGAAGAAAACAAAGAAATGTATGCTAAGATTTATTGATAGTTGTCGATTTATGAAGGCTTCTTTAAGTAGTTTAGTGGATAATCTTGTTGGTACAAATACGGATGGTATCAAGTGTTGTGAAGATATATAGATTTGGAATTAGTGGAAATAGATAGCAATTATATGGCAAGATTTGAATGTGAAGAATGTAAAAGCATTAAGACAAGACAATTGGAACGGGAAGCAATAGAAAAAAGGTTTAGCAATTTACGCATAAGATGTGTTAATGATGAACATTTTAGATTGTTTTTGCGTAAAGGTGTATATCCTTATGAATACATGGATAGTTTTGAGAGATTTAAAGAGGTAGGTTTACCTGAAAAAAAGGCGTTTTATAGTCACTTGAATTTGAGCGACATATCAGATAGAGATTATCAACATGCTGTGAAGGTATATGACGCGTTAGAATGTAGAGATTTGGGTGATTTTCATGATTGGTATTTATGTAGCGACGTGTTGTTGCTAGCAGATGTATTTGAAAATTTTCGAGACACATGTCAAAGCAAGTACGGGTTGGATCCCGCTCACTTTTACTCTGCGCCTGGCCTATCATGGGCAGCAGCTTTGAAGTTTACACGTGTGGAGCTTGAGCTCTTGACAGACGAAGACATGCTGCTGATGTTCGAGAAGGGGATCAGAGGCGGCATGTGCCAAGCGATCAATCACTACGCTCGAGCCAACAACAAGTACATGGGCGAGCGGTATAAGGAGAATGTTGAGTCGTCACACATCATGTATCTCGACGCCAACAATCTCTATGGGTGTTCGATGTCTAGAAAGCTGCCTACAGGTGGCTTTGAGTGGGTTGAAGACCCTGAGAGTATAGACATTTTGGGATATAGCGACGGTGACATTGGCTACGTGCTGGAAGTCGACGTCGACTATTCAAAGACTCTGCACAAATTGCACAACGAGCTTCCGTTCCTTCCTGAAAAGATGAGACTAGGCAAGGTGGAGAAACTAGTATGTTCTCTCTATGACAAGGAGAAGTACGTCGTGCACATTGATACGCTGAAGCAGGCCATGGAGCACGGCTTGGTGCTGAAAAAGGTGCACCGAGCAATCTCGTTTCAGCAGAGTGCATGGTTAAAGCCTTACATCGATTTTAACACCCAAGAGAGGGCAAAGGCCAAGAACGACTTCGAGAAAGACTTTTACAAGCTAATGAACAACAGCGTGTTCGGCAAAACGATGGAGAACGTTCGTGAACACAAGAATATCAAGCTGGTCAACAGCGAGAGGAAGCGCAAAATGTATGCCTCGAAGGTTAACTACAAGAACACGGTGCGCTTCACCGATAAGTTCATGGCCATGAACATGAGACGGAACAAGGTCGTGATGAACAAACCGGTCTATCTCGGCTTTGCGATTTTGGACTTGAGCAAGACGGTGATGTACGAGTTTCATTATGATTACATCAAGCCGAAGTATGGTGGAGCAGCTAAGCTAATGTATATGGAGGACACCGACTCACTGGTTTACCACATTAAGACCAAAGACTTTTACGGGGACATCGCGGACGATGTAGAGGCCAGGTTTGATACGAGCAACTATCCGAAGCCCAAAGATGAGAGCGACGTCAAGTATCGCCCGCTGCCCATTGGGCTGAATAAAAAGATCATAGGCAAGATGAAGGACGAGCTGGGTGGTAAGATCATGACAGAGTTTATTGCCCTGAGGCCGAAGATGTACGCTTATGAAAAGCTCGACGGAGGAGTTGACAAGAAGTGCAAAGGAACCAAGAAGTGTGTGGTTAAGAAGCAAATTGAGTTTAAGGACTACAAGCAAGTATTAGAGACAGGAGATATCCAGTATAGAACGCAGCAGCGGTTTGTTAGTGAAAAGCATCGAGTTTATACACAGTCTGTGCGGAAAGTAGCGCTAAGTGCAGATGATGACAAGAGAATACAAGCTGGAAATCAAACATGGGCTTATGGAACTTCAGTCGGTATTATATGTAGAGAAGAATTGGAAGTTAAAGCTTGGCATTTTGATCGTGCATATGACTGGTGTTTTGATGAAGATCATAAACAAGAGGTTTTTAGAGCTTGATCACATTGTGACATGTTAAAAGAACCGCTAGAAAAGACGGGATAACTATGCTTGCAAGAGGCTATATTGAGATGTAAACATTAATTAGTGAATGAAAAAAATTCGCTAATTAGTTACAAGTCATTAAATAGATTGTCAACTTCCGAAAGTAATTTTTGATGATTAGACACAAATAGGTTGAAAATACTGCTTAGTAAATGTGGTGGTTGGCCGAGTGGTTAAGAAGACAGCTTTGTAATCACAAGGTCCCGAGTTCAAATCTCACGCAGTGCGAAAGCAATTGCAGATCTCTCATGTCCTGGTTGTAAAACTTGCATGAGTGCGCACTCTCCCGTAGTTGAGTTGGATAACGCGGATTGGTTAGACTTCGGTCTGACTGACAATTGTCAGTGTCAGGTGGCTCTGGTCCAAAGAGACATTCAGGTTACCGTCAATTCGATCGAAATTCAGCAATAAACGCCAGGGCAAAGAGTGTTAGCATGAATCATAAAGATTACTCGAGAACAACTATCGCACATAATAACATCACGCATCAACAATCATCAATGGATCTCGAAGATAAAAATCCATGGGGATTCTCTGGAAACAGAGTTTTGACTTTTTTTGAAAAAAAAATAACCATAGAAAACAACTGTTTAAAAATAAAAAAATGATCATAGAAGCAATTTTCGTATTACCAGTTTATGTTGTAATTTTTGTAATTTATTTTCGCTTTCAGTCTATAATAAAAGCTATGACAGAAAAAGCAAATGATATTATATCTGAATTGATTTCTGAAACAGAGTCTCAGAGTGATATTAGCAAGCGTGATTTTTTGTTGGAAAAGATTAAGAGCGGAGAGCCCATTGCGAACTCAAAAACCCTATGGACTGTAGAGCGACTCGAAAAAGCCTCAGACAAGGTTGTTGATAAGCTGTTTGACAAATATCAAAATCCTCCACCAGTCAAAATCAATAAGCAAGAGGCCTTAGAGTTAGGAAAAACTATCTGCCCTGTGGTCATCGAAATGTACGCGGAAGGTCTGAAAACTCTCGTAGATCAGATGCCTTATATCAAAGGTCGCTATATAATTAACAGTGAAAAACTCAAAAGAAACATATCAACAAACAAACTATTTTGTGATAATTTAGCGATAAAAATAGGATCAAAAATGATTGAACAAATGGGTGAAAACTCTGCCACGCGTGTCGGTGTATCTTTAGCGGCAATGACCTGGGATGCTTTGGAGAAGAGAGAGGAAAGAGTTGAAGTTGGCGATAGTTCTGAAAATAAAAAAGATGAGTGAAGAAATATATAAGTGCGATGAATGTGGAGATAGGTTTTTCATGTATAAAATGGACTCTCTTGACGCTTGGAACTTTTATCATATTATACAACCTGAAGATGAATATACATTTTGTAAAGGCTGCGTGTATAAACTTTTATATAAGTATCATCGCAAGAATGTACTCGATATGAAAGACTTGGTTGAAAAATGGTAATTTGTAGCGTGTTTGCACTACAAATAAATGACTGAAGAAACGCTAAGCAATATTTATTATCAGCCTGAGAATCTTTGGACGGGGCGCAAAGCCATCAAGTTGTTACAAAAAGAGTCTGGAGAGCCGTCCAAAGTAGTAAAGACTTGGCTAGCAAAGCAAGCTCTCTGGCAAATTCATTTACCAAAGCCGAAGAAGATTAACTATGCTCATTTTTACGTTACAAAACCAAATAGAATACATCAAGCTGATTTACTGTATTTGCCGCACGACAAAGTTTATCAAAATACATACAAATACACCCTAAATGTCATCGATATTGCTTCGGGATATAAAGCAAGTCGACCTTTGCGAACAAAAAAGGCGAGTGAGGTCGCAGCGATGTTTAAAGACATTTATAGAAAAGGGCCTTTAAAATATCCAGATGAACTCCACGTTGACTCTGGAACTGAATTTAAAGGCGATGTTTTGAAGCTGATGAAAGAGCATAACGTGCCTGTAAAAAGTGCTGTCACAAAATATCATCACAACTTTACTGCTTTTGTAGAGAACTTTAATAAGCAATTAGCGGTAAAGTTATTTAAACCTCAAGACGCGCAAGAGTTGCGCAGTGGAGAAGACTCAAAGATCTGGGTGAAGAATCTGCAAATGCTTGTATCAAAGCTGAACAGCACCAAGCTTGAACGTGTTGGCATGACGCCTGCGAAGGCAGTTAAGCTTGATAGTGTTGAGTTGAAGATCAAGCCATATGAGTCGGAGAAAGTCGCTTCTACTGATGGTTTATATAGGTATTTGCTTGAGCCTGGAGAGGAGAACAGTGATAGCAAAAAACGAGCGACTGACAATATTTGGTCTAGGGAAACTTTCAGACTGGATCGCATAATAGAAAATTCAGGACAACGCGTCTTATATTACCTCGGCGAAGGTCCTCAGAGGGCCTTTGTACGAGAAGAGCTTATGTTGATTCCTGAAGATACACAGAAGCCTCCTGAGTTGGTAAAAGATTGGTAGATTGCCTACCCATAGGGCGCACCAAAGGTGTAGCGGCTCAACAAGAGCAGCCAAAGCGATAGTTGAAGAAATTAGAGAATGTAATGTGTTTACATGCTTATTTCTCATTCCAAGCAACGTAAGTACTGTAGAAAATTTGAAAAACTCAAAAGTTGTACTTAAAAAATATATAATAAAGAAATGGGAAACAGTTTGTCGAAGGAAGAAGAGTGCGAAAAATGTTTGATATACGAGAATAAATGCAAAGAATATGAGCGTCATATCCAAAAAATTAATGAGTCACACTTAGAATGGCGTGATTTAAGTGAAGAATTACATAAAGAAGAAGTAGAGTGTGTTGAAAATTTTTACATTGAGCGTTTAAAAATAAGTGAAGAATTACATAAAGAAGAAATAGAGTGTGTTGAAAGTTTTTACATTGAGCGTTTAAAAATAAGTGAAAAATTACGTAAAGAAGAAGTAGAGTGTGTTGAAAATTTTTACATTGAGCGTTTAAAATATAGCTTTCCATGCTCTCAGCGCACGTGTTTAAGGCAAATAAGCATATTATATGTGTTATATGGATTATACGTATTATATGTGTTATATATTACTCTCATATTACATTTACTTTCAAAATCGGACTTTTGATGTATGTTTTTATGTATACTTTTTTCGGTGACCGGTAATTTTTTAATTCCCCAACTCTAACTAGTTCGAGAGCTGTTGGCCTTTTTATTGAGTTATTTTTCTCATCGGATTCTGACAAGGGGTGCAAAAGGTCGCGCAAGGTATAACCAACAGCCGAATTGCGCCGCATAGCGTCCTCGCAGCTTCGAATTGTCTAAAATGGTAGCTGAAGTAGCGAATGAGTAGATAAAGCAAACAAAGCGCCTGTCTGCCTGGATGCTGGAATATGAAGGAATTCCTGGAACGAATTCCCACAAATTTCTTTTACCTCGACTAGGTCTAGGCAGGGTAGTTGCATAGACTGTATCCTGAGACTGATTGGAATCGATTGCTGGCTAAATTTAACATGTTTCAGATGACCTTTACATGGGGAATATAGTGGTATATAGGTATATCATGGAGTTTTTATTTATTTTTTTTATAAATGGGGGGATGGCTACCATCATGTGTATGAGATCTGGCTAGAAACTTGCATTTATAGTGGAGGCTAACATACATAGTCCTCAAATCATTGACCACCTGAACCTGAACCTGTAGTTCATTTGTTTTGAAATTTTGCTGCTTTGTTTTGATTGCGCAGCGATTGGTGGTCAGTCCATTTGACAGTAGTTTGTCAGTTTGATGGCGCGCTATCCACTGGTGCAAGTTACCTGACTTTACGGTAGTCATTTAGATAGCTATACAAGTTTCTTTCCATGCCATTTTAGCCTTCGATGTTTTGTTCGATGTCGTCCATTGATTACATTCAATCTTGTTCGATTTAAACAGGAGAACCCGTCTGCGTATTTAGATCTGATGTATACTTGACGAGTCAGAGCTGTCAGTCCATTTTCAGACTCAAAAACAAAATAATAGCCTATTTTATTGCTGTGCTCACTTGCTGAAGAAAATTTTTTAGAATTTCAAGAATTTGTTCAGAAAGTGAGTGTGACCACTAGTCATAACGCTTTGAATAACATGTTTTGATTGGTAGATTTTTTGATTGACAGATTGTTTTGGATGGAAATTTGAAATTCAAATTCTCAGCTCTGACCATGCTATCCATTTCGCCATTTCGCCATCAGTATATAAAAAAGAAATCATAGCATGGATCTCCAGGCTATGTTCAATTACGTTCAATGTCTTCAATCAAACCAATCGAATCTGAAAATTGTGGTAATAATCAATCGAGTTTCGATTGCGTTCGACAATCGAATTTCAATTGGTCGATTGCGTTTCATGTGTTTTGATTGGTTTGATCAATCGCGATTCCGTTCGATTGAGATCGTCTGGTTATATTGTATGTACATTTGATCGTAAATTGTCAAACGACTGATGGACTGTCTAACAAGAAGCAAGGACTCCATTTGTTGAACATTTGGGTTGGATCATCAATCAATCAATTCATCAAAGGGTTAATCAATATTCAATCAATTCAATTGATGAATTAATCGATCAATCAATAAAGCACCCCTCAAACTCCTGATTTTGATTACCTATTAATTATCATAACCAATTGATATCCAATCCATAGATTGGTTATCAATTGGTCATTGATCGGAAAAAGTTATCAATTGTATCGAGTGGGACAGTCTGGACTACTACCATCAGTTGGGGTTACTTTCATAAGCAAGGGGTCACTTTCATCAACTTTAAACGGCAGACCACTTTTAATGTTTTTCATTTTATTATTTATATATGTTACATTGAATTGATGAGGAGAGTAACTTTTTGTAAATATAGAAAGTAAATTTTTATGGTCTGAAATTTCTATAAGAAAAAGAAAACAAAAAATGATTTACTTATATACAACTTGTTACATTTTATCTACATTCATTTAAAAGTTACAGACCAGAAAGGGACCGTCTACTATGCACTAAGGGGGTTGGTTGTGTTGTCTCAAAAGCGTATGTTTGCGTAAGGAAGTATAATGAAGTCATATGCACTGAAGAAAATACGAACTAGCAACTAACCATAACAATCCGTAATTAAAAACCCAAGTACACCATGGAAGAAAAACAAAAAACAAACTAACAGTAACAATAGCACAGAGAACTACAAAAGAAATGCACAAGACACAAAAGGAAGTAATAAGCTGAAGACCGAAGTCCGAGATCAGGTGCGGTACCTCGAGTAAGCATCTCCTGCCACTCTAGAGTCACCCGTCAGCTTATCAGGAAGAGAAAGAAAATAAAACATAGGCACAAAGTCTGACCATACAGTTAAGTACAGCAGAAAAGAAAAGTTTGAAAAGTCGGCCTAGAACCCGGTTCGGCGTCCCGTACCCGAGCGACCGCCTCAAAGAGGAGAGGAAGAAGAAATGACACAAAATCAATAACGAACAATATTAAATTGAAAAAAAAAAAAAATATTGAATAAATAAATAAAAAAAATAAAAAATAAATAAAATAAAATAAAATAAAAAGAAATAATAATAATATAAAATAAATAAACAAAATAAAGTAAAGTTAAAATGAAATAAACGACAAGTCCAATATTTTTTTGTAATTTTATAAGTAAATAAGGAAAACTCCCGAGAGCAGATTCATGCAAGGAAAAATAACAAAAATAATGCTTCAATTGATAAGCGATGATGCAAATTTAACCGAATCTGCTGCAAATTTTTTCAAATCGTCATGTTTACCATAAGTTCTTTTTAAAATGTCTGTAATTTTTTGTGGATGGGCACCTTGATTCTTCATTCTGTCGATAACAGCTTTGGCAGACTTGATAAATGGTTCACATGTTGAACTTGCGCGACCAATTCTCAAAATTTCTGCACCAATGGTGGAATAAAAAATTTTAGAAGGCATGTTACTGCATTTAAAAGGCATCCTCACAATAGAAAAAGGAAAGCTGTCACGCTTGTCGTATAGTGAAGTATTGAAAAATCTTCCCTGTATTGAAATATCTAAGTCAAAGAAAGATACTTGTGTGTCACCGTGTTCCTTCTTAAGTTCTAATTCAGAAGGGTAGTAGATATTTTTAAAGCATCGCTCAAATTCACCATCATCATTAATGGCCAAAAGATCGTCTATGAAGCGAAAGGTATGTCGAAACTTCCTGGCAATAAAAATATCTTCTTTTTTTACCTTTTTGACATAAGCTGACTCGTAGTAATAAAGAAAAAGATTGGCCATGAATGGAGCTGGATCCGAACCCATGGGAATACCAATCTTCTGTCTATAAACACGGTCTCCAAAAGTAAAAAAACAATTATCCATCAAGTATAACAGCTTCCTTAAAAGATTCTCTATAGTAAATATCACTCCATTTGGGGATGGTCGCGTCACCCATCTAGCACCAGACTTTGTTACAGACAACAGCTCTCGATCTCCCCCATTAAAACAAACATCAGTCAACTCGTTTAGAACAAACAACAACTTGTCATGAGGGATTTTCGTGTACAGAGTAGAAAAATCAAAGGTGGAAATGCAACTAGCTTTACCTTTTTTATTCAATTTATTTAAACTTTTCAATACTTCTTGGTTGTTCTTAGGCTACGTCATATCTTCCTTCGTTTCGAGCGTAAAACTCCTACTCTTCGGGCTATGAGCACTGCTCTTGTTTTTAATATTGAAATTCTCCAGATAAATCGCATGCGCACTGAGGTTTTAATGAAACAATAGAGAGTTTCGAAACCTAAGCCAATCAGCTGTGTTTTAAACATTCTTTTATTTAAAATCTCTATTGATAAACATCTTTTTTAAATGTTGTCTATTATGTTTAAACCTATTAATAAGCAATTCCCGGTGGGGGTCACTAGTGGCCGCCTATAGCAGTGCTTATAGACCAAGAGTAAGGCCTAAAAGCCTGGATCTGTCTATTGTGTAGACTAGGTTGTTCTCAATAACCCAAAATGTTTTAACAGAAGAATAATAACAGCACTTCATGTTGTAATTTTCAATTTGATTGTAAAAGAGACGAAAAACTGAAGTTACTGCCTGGGAAAGTTGTTTAACTGAACAGCTAGGAGCTGCAATGATAAAGCGAAATTTCAGAGGGTTTTTATGCATTTTTGGTAGCCAATAGATATTGGGTAGTTTTTCATTTCCAACTGACACCTCTATCCCAAATTTATCTTTAAGGTCTTTTTTGTGTTTACAAATAATGGTTTTATCCTTTTTGCGTACAGATTTGTAAGTGTCAGAGCCTGTGCCATTGAGTCCTAATTCCCTTGCCAAAACTTCGGCATAAAATCTTTTGCAAATCAAGGAAATATTGCCAGAAGCCTTGTCAATGGGGGCAATAACAAATCTTTCTTGTAAATCTAGTAAACTTTTTCGACAAATAGGGTCCCTCAATGTCTCTAGAACATGATCAAGTTTTAAAGTGGGAACAATTTGTTGTACTCTCTCGTCGATAGCTTTTACAATTTCCACTCTCCAAGCTCTAAGAACAACCTCATCTAAATGGTAACGCTCGCAGTAGGATTTAATGCATTTGTCAACACCTTTCAAAATTTCCATTTTAGCTGCTTCAAAATCTAGTTGTTTAGGTTCACGAAATTTAGGTCCACGAGAAAAAAGTTTACGTAATTTTTGATTGTCAATGATAGTTAAGTCACCTGTTATTATGTGATTATGAAAAGGATCTTTGAATTTGGAATCATTACATGAACAGGGAAGAATCGTAGGATCATTAAGAAATGACTTAACATCTAAAGTAGTGGAAAATTTGTTAAAATTAAAGATTCTAGAGCCAACAGGTTCTTTCAATGTATAAATGATGGTTGGTGTTTCAAAAGTTTTAGCTAAGAAAATGTAGGTACACACAAAAAAAATTTCACAGCCCTTTTTTTGCTTGTCAGAATTTTTTTGTTGAATGAAAAAGTACAACCAAGGGGGTAAAGCCATACGGACGGCTCCAAAAATCTGCTGTTTGAACTTAATAAGTGTTAGTTATTCAGGAAAACTTTTCTTCGGATTTCCATGAAGCCCACGGCTAAGCCCAAGTAAAAAATTACTGCAAAGCTCGTATTCTCGGCTGCCGTATCATTATTAAACAGTAAAAATGGTAGATAAATGGCGAAGAGAGGTTTCTGCGAAGAGAATTGTGCGGGAAATTTTGTGGAATGGTGTCCTGTGTTCCTTCTAAACAACTATAATAATACATAATAATTTTCTAATCAGGGAAAGTTTTACTGACTGATGGAGATTGGAAACAAGACCAACAAAGACAATGATTTGATTCCCTTTATTATTAAGCTGTTCTGTTAGAATCTTCAAAATCTTTATAGTTATAGTTCTTACCGTCGTTAGACAAATCATTCCCATTTTCTGCCAAACATTCAAATGTTAAAATGGCCCAGAAAAATGCAAAGTTTTGGTATGTTGAAAAACGAACCAAGCTGGCACTATGTAATAAAAATGAGAATAACATTGTTTATTCCGCTTTTTTCACGGGGTCAGAATTTTAGTTGATTGACCAGCGTGGCTTATCTTGGTCGTTAGAATTTTTTCATTTGAAAGTTTGGCAAAACATTGGAATGATTTGTCCAACGACGGTATTTTATAGCCTTTACCACATTTTGTATCAGGTTGAATATCATTGAGGGTAGTTGGTTTTCTAGAAACATATTTAGATGTAATTGATCAAGAATGATTCGAAATTCCCCAACTTGGTAGTTAGTAACGAGTAATTAACTTTTATGACTTTTAGCTATTTTTAGTCTTGGGTGAGGGTTCAATATAAATACATCAAAGGTATGGAAGCTTGAATCAGTTGTAGGCTCTTCTCCATCGACTAAGGATGTCAAATAAAGTCGGAAAGGTCAAGATTATCAGACTGTCTGCCCATTAAGAAGTACCACAGAGTGTATCTTGTTGTGATTATAAAAACCAGGTGAAACTTTTGAAAGAAAAATTAGAACTAATTGGAAATTGGAAACACTACTAGGAAAAGTTGCTGAATTAACGAAACATCTTGGCCGGGGTGATTGGCTTCAAGACTTCAGATTTCAAAAATGATGAAGAAAAAGTTTCATACAATACATCTTTGCCAAAATTTCTATACAATCCCTTTAACACTTTTGATGAAGAGTAACCCCGAAGATATTTCAACACTTGATAAGGTTGTTGTAGTTGCTTGTGCTCTCACAATGAAGACTGATTATCAAAATAAGGTTAAACATTATAAGTGCTGCATGTGAATTAATACAATATATGACATTACACTTTTTGTGTTATTGCTATCACATCTTCTAGGTTTGGATCTCTTTATATTATTGCAATATACAAGATAAACGTGGTCCTTTAGACCTGCTTATTATGACCAGTACTTACGTTATATCTTCTCTATCAAGAGTCAGCGACAATGAGGCCTTTGGGAAGGCTGATACCCTTTCCACTTTATTTTAAAGTGGACCACTTTAATTTTAATTCTAAAGTGGATAATACAGACTATCTCAAAAAGAAAAATATCATTCAGAGAAACAAAAAAAAGAAGTTACTTTTGCGAATGAATTTCTTTTGGTGCTAGAACTTATTTAGAATACTAATTCTTTTAATCTTGGCAAGTATGAATTTTGGCGAACATGAGGCGTTAATATCAATTGTATCAAAATAACAGAAAAACTTTTTTTTTTTTAATTTTTTAAAAGCGTGCGATGAGATAGTCTGGGGGATACCCAAGATAGATTTTAGTAGTTTATTTTTATTGATTTAATAATATTTTCAAAGTTTATACTCGTGACAGGGGGCATGAAGGTACTACATGACACTAACATAACACACACTACAAAGTGGTCTAGTTTTGAATATTGTCAAAAGCAGTACTGCAGGGTGGTATTTTTTAAACTTCACTTCACTATTAGAGACCGCCAAGATAGGGTATAAATTTCCCCTGTTCGTACTCGGTTCATCGATTGGCTGGTGGTGAGAAAAAATCTGAGGAAAAAACTTTTTGTTTCTTTTCCTGATGCTTTAATTTTTTACTCAATGTGAGGTTTAACATCATAGGTAATATTACAAGACCTTGTTAAGAGCTTTAGTTAGCTTTTATGTTAGCTTTATATTCAAGGTGGTGACAATTACATTTTTTACATTACATTTTTTCTTTGTATATAGGGACGAGATAACATGAATAGAAGCAGTATTATGTTGTGAGCAAAAATCAAAAAAAGATTTCAAGGGGGGGGGAATTATTTTAAAAACCTTAGGGAGGGGAACTAAAAGGGGGGCAGAGGGATTTTTTTCAATTTTCAAGGGTGGGGAACCAACCTTCTAGGACACTATGGCGCTGAACTGCGGATTCTAATGAATATAAAAAATAATCCATCAATTAATAACCATTATTTTCATGGAAACAATAAGGAAGGGTAGAACCTTTACAAAACCATTTGATAAAAGGAAGGGGTATAGAGGAAAGTGCCTTCAAAAAGAAGGGGTAAAGGATGAGTGTGGGTAGATTTTCGAAGAGGTTAGAACTCTTGAAAGAATATTTTAAGAATATATTTTATAGTTAAAGAAGTATTAAACCTTCAACTATTTAAAAAATGTACAATAAACATAGAAAGACAAGAACAATACCAATAAGCGGATACAACAATACAACATGCTCAGATTGAATATTCATAGAATGGAAAATATAAAGCTTTTAGTTCTATATTTTCAAAAGTTTTATTTCTATCTCTGGTCAGTGAAATTCTTTCTATCTTTGATACATTTCTATGATAAACTTTTAGGGGATAGGCTCATTTTGTGAAAACACAAGGTTCATAAAAGGGACAAAGGCGTAGATAGATTTGTAAAGGAAAAGGGTAGGACATCTCTCTGCTAGCTACACTTTGTGCTAACAAAAGTTTTTGACAATTAAGAAAAACCTCTTTTTCAAAAGAGTTTCATGCAAGGAGGTTGTATCTCAATCAGGTTACTTTACCCTACTAGTCAACCTCGTTAATTTTTGAAATGTGTCATACTGGATGTGAATATGGAAAGCTTACAACAGGCAACCTGGATATAAACAAAATGGAATTAGTGTTCTGTACTAAATAGAATGATGGAAACATTTTTACAGAAACCTCACCTTTAGAAAAGTTTGTTGTATAATGAGAATTTAGAACTTGAAAGAAATTGGGTCTCTTTAGGGTCACTTTTGGGAATGATTAGTGAAATGTAATTTAATTTCTGGATATTTAAAACTGTGCTTTTATAAAACTAAAACATATTTAAAACTCATGTAAAATAAGGATTTTGCTTAAAAACTAAAATACAAATTATTGTGTGAAAGAAATTTGAATCATAATCAAAATCGACCACATGGAACCACTCTCAAGGGAATTATTCCACTAACATGGCTTCCACACGAAAGTCGAAAAGAGTACACACTTATTGTGAATAGATTTAAAACTTATTATGATAATATTTTGATTTGACTTTGTACACATGAAAAATAAATTTTAGAATTATATCAACTTGAATACAATAAAATATGGAATCTGATATGGTCGTCAAAATAGCGAGGAAAAGAAAAGGCCGGAATGGACCAGGGTGGAAGAAGAATGTAAGCCCTTGCTTTAATAGGCAGCTTTTTCTGTATTATTTTTCTGTGTGTATAGGTCACATATTCGATGCCGAATCTGGGAAACCAACCAATACCTTTTTCAAATACCAACTGGTTTAAATGTAGCTTTTTGTGCTCATATTTACTGTATTTATTGGCCCAGCGCTAATTGGCCCAGCGCTAAGCGAGTGGGCCTTTCATTCGCAACGTTCTGTTCGTCTGTCCGTTGTCCGTCCGGCTGTCTGTCCGTTTTTGTAGAAATCGCGCCTAATCACAATCGAGTAATTACTTAACCACTAAGCTGAACGACATAGAAGATTTTTCTGAATTCGCGCTTCATCAATTTTATCAAAACAAAATGGCCGACGAAGCGGCACAGTTGAACACGACTGGATGGTAGTTCGCTGTGAACCTGGAAGCCTGTGGCTGTGACTTTTCTGTTTCTGGATTTCATTAGTGTAGTGAAAAACATTCCAATCAAACAAAACTCTTGTGAAATTTTTCTTCCTCAACAGTATTTTTAGTATTCTGTGAAAGTTTTTGATCTTGTTTTCAAAGCTGTGAGTGATTTTCTGCCATGAAGTTGAAATTTGAATGGCGTGGTTTTTGTATAATGGAAACTATTTTTTATTTAGGTCATTTAGAAAAGGATAGAAGAGTTTTTTATGCTAAAGGACAGCTGGAATTTAATCTAACAAAGAAAATTGTAGCTCGTATCCATCACGAAAGTGGAAGTGATATGATTAAATTTGGCTCAATTCAATCGTGGTGTTGAATGATGCTGCTTTCAAAAATTTGTTAAAACCATCGCTGAAATTTGATCATACAGTTACAAAAATTTTATTATTATGAAAATTGACAGCTGACATCAGTCCAGTTTTTCATGAATATAAACAAAGAAGTTTGATCAAATCTCTTCACGTTTTGATGGTTTTGTTTGTGGCAGTGTGGATTTTTTGATAAACATCAGAGTCATGGTCATTTTCGGTTTCAGAACGGTGATCGGAAAGTTTGTTCCAGCAATTTGAATCTTTACGATACAAACCTTTTTGGATCTTGTGTTGGAATTGGCATTTGCTACAAGTCGGTTTTCACGCTTTTGTTGTTTGTGACACATTGAGACGTGACTCACAAGCCAAAGCTCTTCTCTATTTGTCGTGTTCGCCTGACGCCAAACCGAGGGTATTTATCGTTGCTCTCTAGCACGGATTCTGACATAGAGGCGTTCAGTCATAATCCAACAGATAGAGGCTGAGAGGAGTGCGACTGGAGTAAATGTCAAAAGAAATGGAAGTTTGATCCCTTGTGCCTTGATGCTTAAAAGGACAATTTTATTGTGGAACATTAAATTAATTTGCAGAATTCAAATACGAAATAGATACAAAAGTTAACAATTTGACATCAACAAAACTCCAGCAATGCAATAAAAAGTTTAAACATGCAAAAGTTGAACGTATGTTGTAAATACAAAACATTTTCCATAAGCTGCAAAATGTCTCAATCGTCAATGATGGGGCCCCACAGCGGTTTGCGCGAATGCGTGAATGGGCTTTTTTGATTGCGTGAATGCATGAAAATTGACAAAAAAAATGCATGAATGCGTGAATTGAAACAACTTGCGTGAACGTGAAAATCCATTTTTCTATTGCATGAATGCGTGAATCTGCCCTGTTTTTTTGCGTGAACGCTTGAATTTTTTGTTTATTTTTAGCGCAATGGAAAGCGAATTTACGCAAACCGTTTTAATTTTCTTCCCCATGGGATTTGAGATAGTCCAGACAGCGGAACAGACAAGGACTACTAAATTTTAACTTCTGAAAGTTTTTAGCGTTGATGACAGTTATTATTTTGAAGACCAGATAATACATTTGTTCACATTCCTTCAATTTTACATGCACGTTCAACTTTTTCGTGCATTGCCGGTTATTTTTATGGACCCCAAAAAAGTTGTTTACTGCTTGACCCCTTAATACCTGATTCTACTATATACTGCATACAAAACTTCAGTTACTATATCGTGAAAGTTTGTGAACAAGGCTATTTATTTGAGACACACTGTGAATTGGGGCTTGCTTTCATAAGCGAGGTGTAACAAAGTAAAAAACTCAAAACAATATTTATTTACAACCTGCTCACATTATCTACCTTTACAAATTGTTTGGAGGTGATGATAAGTGAATCATTAAACTATCATTAACAAAGGGTACAAACAGTGGATTCGTCGTATTTTTTCTAGTTTCGCTGTCACTTCATTTTTTGTATTTAAATAATAAACATTGCAAAGGATAAAAAATAAGGCAGTAAGTGGATTGGGTCCTCCACAAGAAAATCAAGAAATTGAAATATCCTCTCAACAATTACCACATATATAATGATTATAGGTCTCTAATTTTTATATCTTTACTAAATTGTTATTACACTTTCAATTATGGTAATGTAATACAAAAAAATTTCTTTGAAATCTAATTTTGATACTTTTATTATACTACTTTAATTGTGTCTGCTTGTTGTATTGTTTTGTTTTTTTTATGTTCATTATACATTTTTTTAAATAGTTGAAGGTTCAATAACAATACTTCTTTGACTGTTATAAGATATATACCAACCAATAAAATTTCTTGCCTAAAACTTCATGCCTAACTTCATAACTTCATCTCCCCCTGATGCCTCTGATCATTCAAACTACTAAAGAAGTCTATTAATATATCATAATTGTCACGTGACCGCGTTTCTGTCCGCCTATCTCTCTTTTATTTTCGGCTACTTGTAACCACGTAATCAGCTTTCTGTACGCATCTAGTTTCCTTTTGCTGGGCCTTCATGCCGTTAGGCTTCTTGTTAATTTTAATTTCAATGTATCCATAGTCTTCAGTTTTAAGGTTTTTTAGTTCACCTTATCTTTGGCTTTTTGAGTTTTTAAAGTTTACATTTTTTATCTACAGAACATCGCGCAGAATGGGGTTTCCTAATTTTGACGTTCGAATGTCTGACGTAGTAAAAAGACGGGGGTAAACGTTCGAAAATACGTCAATAAAGCCGCGGGAATGTTTTTCGTGTTTTTCTAGTGTATGTCTATGGTAATATATTGATATTCTAATCTTTTTTTATTGGAAATATGAATTAAAAAGGAAAATACAATGTGTCCTCTTTCATTTGTCTTTTTTTCTACGCCCAAAGCCAAAGTTTTGTCAACTTTCTAGCTAAAATAAGACAAAGCTCTTTTTGAAAAGAAATTATGACCAAACTCAAGTTCAAGTCTTTGTAGTAAATCGCAGAGTTTTTTTTCTTTACAGACGACAACCTTTTCAGAAAGTTTAGACCTTTTCCTTTCCAAAAATGTATAATAACAGTATACTTCCAGGTGTACAACTTGGTGATTTTTTACTTTGAAGGAAATAAACTCTAGCTCAGGAGAGGACTCGAGGTTTGTTTATATCAGAGGAAACCCCGTTCTATTCGATTGTTAAAAAAATTGCCCGACACAGCATTCGAAAAGTAGAATAATTGGGCTTTCAAAATATATATAACACTTGGGGTATTTCCCTTGAACAAAGTGGTGATTTTTGAGCAAACAAAGAACGCATAATTTATACGCTACGTCAGTTTCCTGGGAAATAAGATAAACAAATAGATTCGAACGTCAAAAAGTTTTCGTGAAAAATTTTTCGTCAAAAAGGGACACTCGAGCAATATTCGCTGTTTACAAACTCTTTTAAAATGTCTTTTGAAAATTCTTTTAAATACATTCCGTCTTCAAACAAAATTGAATCAAAAGATACACTAGAAATGACAGGGGAGCTGGTTGCCTATGTGGGCAAAATGGGGTACGCCGAGGCTAAAATCTACGTCGAGGCGCTTCTTAAGAAGAAAGGCTGGGTGGGAGTTTACCTCGAAAGCACACATAAATCGGTGAACAGGACCGGGGCAAGAATCGTGGAAAAATTAAAGAAGAACAACTCGAAGAATCGATATGCGATAAAAGGGGCGTGGCATTGCTTTGCAACTGCAGAGGCAACAGTTGCAACATTACAGGTATGTTTCAGAAATCATGTGTTTTGTAACCACTTTTTTATAAGAACAGTAGACCTTGATAGTAACGCGTAAACACTTTTTTCTTATTTTCTACTATATTTAGACAACAAGCTTTTTATGGTTAAAAGCCCGCAAGCTCTCCTCAATATTCTTCTTATATAGGTTAACTTACAGAAAACAAAGTTAGACAATTCTACTGATAAGAAAAAAATCATTTACCGTCATTCCTCTAATTTAGTGCGGTCGATTAAATAATTATTTTGGAGGTGCCGCACTAATAATTAGAGGAAATAAATTATATAGAGTCATCGACTATTATGCCGCACTAAAAATTAGAGGAAAATTTTAGTCAATCCGCACTAAAATAGAGGAAAAAAATATCACCACCACGAATCCCCTGAAAGTAAGAAGTGGGAATTTCTACAAAACTTGCATGTCAAAAGCAAACTCCCTCCTCCTCCTCCAAGAAGAAGAAGCAGCCCTAGATGATCCTTTTGATTTGTAATTTTATTCATGTTTTATTAGAGCTTGAAATTGTGAAAAAAGAGAAAAAAACAGAATTTTAAGAGTATTATTTAGGTTGCACCATTTGTAATTAGGTTTCTAAACTTGGTGTCCCTTCCTTCGGGTAAATATATGTTTTGAATTGAATTCAATTGAATTGAATTCTTTATGATCCGCACTATAATTAGAGGAAAATTCAACCTTTACCGCATTAAATTAGAGGAGAATCAGAAATAGGTAAAAAAGCATCCGCACTAATATTTGGAGGAAATAAATTAGTCCGACTTGGCCAAAATAATTAATCCGCACTAATTAGAGGACGCACTAAATTAGAGGAATGACGGTAACTCCTTTGAGTCTCGTAGAATGCGAGAGAAAGTGTAAAAAGTCTATATGATTTTTTAGAATCCAATACCAGCTGCTCGACCAACGAAAAATTTTGAAGAATTGGGTCAGCGACAAAAATACCGGCGTCTGACACAAGCTCGGTAATTGATATATATAATTATATAGTGTTTTACAAATTTTCTGCCCTGCAAAAAAGTTTGGCTTTACATCCGCTCAGATCAAATTGAAGACACCATCCGCAACCAAGATAACAGTTTCTTGCGAGAAAGGTAAAGCAAAAACTAGGACACTAGCAATACATTCCAAAATAGATGTTCGGTACAGAAAAAATAGAGAAATTGCAGTTTTGTCGTAAATAAAAAAAAACATTTTTGAAATAAATACAATTTATATTTAGGATCATCGCTATGGTCGAAATCGTCCTCACAACAATCTTCGAGCCAATCACAATCTTCGAGTCAATCACAATCTTCGAGCCAATCACAATCTTCGAGCCAATCATCAATCGAATCTGGTGAACCATCTTTCAAATGGAAGACAGGTATTTTCCGTATTTTCCGTATCAGCGAAAGTTGAAATGTAAAGCCGTAAAATTCCACATCACCGAGTTAGTGCTCATTCTGGTGCTTTAGGTAGGTTGAGTGCATCGCAAAGTATCTTTTGTTTCTTCAGGTGATGATCTCACTGAAATTGAAAGGACCAAAGCGGTTATTTATGTTTTGGATCGGTATACAGTCTCCACAAAAGCATATCACGAGCTCTCTCAAATCGCGTTTGGACTTCCGCGCACTTATGCTGTGGAAAAAATACAGAAACAGATTTCAAGAAGTTTTGATATCGAACCAACTCCTGGAAAGACAGTAGGCGCTCAGATGAGACTAATGGGCCAGCTGGAAACTGACGAGAGAGTGAAGTCGGCAGAGAAAAGCATAATGGTTAGTCTAAAGACCCCCCCTTTCCTCTAAAAAAAATCGCCATTTTATAAAGAAAGAGCCTTATTATTTTTTCTAACAATCGAGTTTTATTTTTCCTGAGTAGCCCCTTTTTTGAGCAACTTCGTTTATTCTGATGAAGACTTTTAATTTTTTCTTACAAACAGAGCCCTATTTATTGAGAAGAGCCTAAGCAATTAATCTATTTCTTTTGTTATAATAGCTCAAAATCAGTGGCGATGGGACTAGACTTACTCGAAAATCAAATCTTGTGGTCATGTCATATACGATTATAGAAGAATCTGGTTCGTTTTACAAAAGTTCTGGTGAGCATGATTCTGTTCTGTTTTCTGGGTGCGGGGGCATGGCAGGCTGATGGGTCCCTAACTTTCTTAAAAGGGGAGCCATATTTTCTAGCACCCGAGGACGACAGCATGCATTTAATTTACTTGTGGATTTTCAAGTTTTTTGACAAAATAACATTATTTCTATATAGGGAACAACGCGGTTGGAGTTGGGATGGCTAGTGAGTCGTACGAGTGTGTGAAAGAATGCTTTCAAGATTTGATCACTGAGGTCAACGAAATTGCGAAAAAACCAACAATTGTGGTTGGTGGCAAAGAATTGGATGTTGAACTGTTTATTGGTGGAGACTACAAAGTAAGTACAGAGGTCTGGTCTAATAAAAAAATGCGTTCTCTTTTCCACTTTAAAAAATCTCATCATTTGTGCTTAATTGTGTTTTAATTCAGTTTTTTGAAGAAAGAAAATCGCCTCGGTATCAGTTTAAAATAGCCTCACATCATTCTATTTACCTTTTTATCCACAGTTTCTTCTCGTGATACTCGGCATGAAACAAGCTACTTCGGACAACTCGTGTATTTATTGTGACATCACAAGGGAACAGAGGTGAGAACAACCTAAAAGATTAATGCAATTGATGATTTTTATAAAGCTACTCTAACGTAGAAAGCTACATAGGCTAAAAGCATGTTCAGAGTTTTCTAGCTTCTACACCATCCTGCACCATCTACATAATACGAAAAATGTTCAATATTTTCAATACAATAATGATGTTTGCTTTAATAAAAAAACTCATGTACCTCTCTCTTTCAGACAAGATCCAACATTTACTGGGAAGAAGAGAACGATAGACGCGAAATGGTCAAAACAACGTGGGTGCAAAGACGACCCTATCCTGGAAAACGTTCCAATCGAACATTATTGTGTGGATGAACTCCATCTTCTACTGCGCGTCACTGATCGGTTGGAAGATGGGTTGTTTCATTCAATCCTTGATATGGATGAGGTAAACCAAAGCCTGTATATGTATAATAAAAACAATCTAATTAGTCCCTTACATTGTTCGATGTGTAAAGCAAAAGGAGTTAGCATCAAAGGGTGTGATCTGAGATGTCATTGTGCTTATGTAGTGTGAGAACATATTAGATATAAGAATTATTTTTTTTAGAAAAATGGAAACATGGAAATTCAGTCAAAGCTAGTTTCCGCGATGAAAGGAATTGGTATCACCCTCAAATTCTGGAGGAACAAGAAGAACAAAGTGGAATGGACCTCTTTGATGGGGAATGATAAGAAAAGAATGTTATCCAAGTTACCAGACCACTTTGACGAGTTCCTGCCCAAAGACCAAGTAGCTCCGACAAGAGAGTTATGGAAGGTAACTTTGGATCTAACCAAACCATTAATAATTGAGCTATTTCTTGTCCTCCATTTTATCCTGTTCAGAATTTTCTGAGAAGAAATCACGAAAACAAATTTTGAGCCACATTTTCTTACCATTTCAGGCTTTTGAAGAGCTTTACATCATCATGAACAGACCAGAATTGACACCAGCTGAAATTGACGACTTTGAGTTGAAGGTGTGAATACAATTTGTATTATCAACTAATTTTGAGTGCCAAACTTGTCCAATAACTGCAGATTTCGAGCCTAGAGAATTAATCAATTTACATTTTTTAGGCAATTGCATGGGTGTACAAGCTCAAAAGGATGAATGGATGTGGTTACGACTGGTCCTACCCAGTGACACCTTACATCCACATAATGGTCAAACACGTCCCAGATGTTTTGAGAAAGTACAAGACTCTCAGGATATTTTCTGGACAGGGTAAGTACCCTCTTCTAAACGATTGAGCACAAAAAATAAACATTAAAAAAAGTTACACAGAACCGTATGGGGAGCATTTGGACTGATATGAAATTTCCTTGTTAAGCCATTTTAACCAATATTGAAACTATAGGCTCAACTTACTTTTACTTTTTATAGGGGTGGAAAAGAAGAATGATGAATTTAGAAAGTTTTTTCACTCCAAAATCAATAAGAGAGATGCATGTGTTGACTTACTTGGGGTCGAGAAGCAATTACAGATGTTACAGGGGGGGCGTACGGGGTTGTCGGTGTGTCGGTATTGACCCTTTTTTGCGTCGGTGTTTCGGTGTTTTAAGTAAAAAGTGTCGGTATTTCGGTGTTGGACATACCTTGCGGTGACGGTAAAATAGATATTTTGGGTCGGTATTTCGGTAATTTGAGAAATACTGTCGGTGAATCTCCATATTTCAAAGGATCTCATAAAAGTTTTTTTAATCTACATTTCAGCTAATGAATATCTTATTTTTGGTAGCTACCCTGTCTCATCCTCTTTTTCTTAAAATTGTGTGCATAATGGTTTTTGTTAACCCATTTCTTTACCGGAAATGTGCACTTTTTGATCATAATACCCTACCCAGGGTGTAACAGGTAAAAAAAGCCAAGTTTGCAGAGTGTGGCGCGTTTTCTCGAGATCTCGAATGCAGCACTCATCAATCATTAAATTCTTTCATTTTACTTTATAATCTATTAACCCATGATTTAGATGCGTTTTTCAGCATTTTGGGCACTTTAAATTTCAAATTTTGCCTCCTCGGGCCAAGCCATGGTTGGCCCTCGAATCATATCTAATTTGCCTTTCAATATAAAATACTTCCTGTGGTCCTTCCTTTGCAGAGCTCTCTTTGCAGACTGTCAATACCTATTTAGTTTCAGCCTAAATCAAACGAACTATTTATCTGGATGGCGTAAAATGAGTTGCGCTCTTGCATCCTTTCTTTTGAGTTTTTTTTTCGAAACTACGATCAACATAGAATCGCGAACGAAAAGCCGAAGCAAGAAAAGTGTTGTGTATCCACCAGGGGTTAAAGAGGATGCTCACCCCAAAAATAAGAGATTACCAAAAAGATCGAAACTTGTTGATTCTCGCTGTGGTTTTTGTGGTCTTATGCTGACTAACTTTCTCCTTTTTAGAAAACAGCTCTTTTTAAGCTGTTTGACCGTTCTCACACAACAAATTTTTGCCTGCGGCGCCAAAATTACAAAGAACCCGTTTTTTGTTTCCGTGCTCATTATTCCTGCCTCTTTTTAGCCATTTATTATCAATGGAGAGTAAACTAAGACCAGCGGCGCAAAAGCTTAAAGATTATTAGGTAATTTTTCTTAGCAAATTTCAGAAAACAAAAATGTAGTGTAGACCAAATCGCCTTATTTGGTACAAAATTTCAATATCAAGTATCAACAGCTCATGTATTTTATTTGAGGGGGGCTTTATTTTGGTGCTAAATCCGTATAATATGGGGCGTTTTTAGATAAGTTAAAAGTTGAAAATTGAAAAGTTTTCTGTCGGCGCAAACCATGGTTGCGCCTCCTTGTCCAAAAAACTTTTACATTTCAATTACAAGGAAATAGATATCAAGTTATCATTATCATCATCTTCGTATAAATAAAAATTCCAAATTTTTTAACTCAAAGATTCCGGGCGCTACTTTTAACCAATCACTGCTCTTACAGTTCAATATTTTCACTTAATAATGGAAGGCGCAAATAAGGACAAAAATACCAGGGGCGCCAATTTCATAGTTTGCCGAGAAAATTAAGCCAGGTCACTACTGCAAGAGCTCTTTTGTGGCGCCCTGTTCTGACGGTGCTTTCGGCTAACACAGGAAAAAATCTTCAAATCCCATGCCTGGAAAATGGCCATTTTCCGGGCGGGATTTTTTTCAGCCTTGGAATTTTTCAGCGACTCCAGGGCAAAGGCATGGAATTTTAAAATTCAGGGGTGATTTTGGCCATTTTCCAGCCATGTAAAAAATTTTTTGAAAAAAAATTCCACCCGGAAAATGGCCATTTTCCATGCATGGGATTTTTCCGGGTGGAAAATGGTCATTTTCCGGGCGGAATTTTTTTCGAAGCAAAATTTGGAGATTTGAAACTCCAGCCTGAAAATGACCATTTTACCAGCCTGGGATTCTTGGGCTGGAATTTCAAATCTTAACTTTTTTCTTCAAAAAAATTCCACCCGGAAAATGGCCATTTTCCATGCATGGGATTTTTCCGGGTGGAAAATGGTCATTTTCCGGGCGGAATTTTTTTCGAAGCAAAATTTGGAGATTTGAAACTCCACCCTGAAAATGACCATTTTACCAGCCTGGGATTCTTGGGCTGGAATCTCAAATCTTAACTTTTTTCTTCAAAAAAATTCCACCCGGAAAATGGCCCTTTTCCAGGCCTGGGATTTTTCCGGGTGGAAAATGGTCATTTTCCGGGTGGAATTTTTTTTGAAGCAAAATTTGCAATTTCGAATCCACAAAATTCTGCACCACAAGTGGTTATTTCACGCAAAGGGGATAGTCAAAAACCTTCAGATTTCGAAAACACAAACTCTGAAAACACCGCGATTTTGAGTGTTGATGAGAGTGAGCGTGGCTATAAGTCCAAGCATGGAAAATGGTCATTTTTCACCCTGAATTTGAAAAGTCCAAGCATGGAAAATGGCCATTTTCCGCCCTGAATTTGAAAAGTCCAAGCATGGAAAATGACCATTTTCCGCCCTGAATTTGAAAAGTCTAAGCATGGAAAATGGCCATTTTCCAGGGTGGGATTTGCCTAGGAGACGTCTCACTTTCCCGGGGCAAATCCCACCCCGGAAAATGGCCATTTTCCGGGTGGAAAATGGCCATTTTCCTAGCATGGGATTTTAAGATTTTTTCCTGTGTAAGGAAGATTTACTTCTAATAACGTTAAAAAAGATCTCTTTTAGCTAAACGAGAGGACAAAAATGGAAAAGTTTTCTCCGTCGGCGCAACCATGGTTGCGCCTCCTCCTCCATTACTTACATTCAGATATCCCTTTGTTCCCTCGTTTTTTTGCAAAGATCTTTTAAAAACGTTTTAAATAGCACTTTAAACCCTTCAAAGCGTTCCCTA
The DNA here is from genome assembly GCF_902728285.1 of Clytia hemisphaerica. Lineage (NCBI taxonomy): Eukaryota > Metazoa > Cnidaria > Hydrozoa > Leptothecata > Clytiidae > Clytia > Clytia hemisphaerica. The sequence continues at coordinate 200,488 of NW_027103401.1, forward strand.
TGCTGTCTTTCTGGATTTGTTTATCCACTAGTCGTTGAAGAACTGAGGTTTAAAGATTTGAAACCCTTGAATCCGCGATAGTTTACTCCAAGAAAAACTGAACTAGTGCACTACTACGCTCGTGATATTGAGCATTCGTACTAAGAATAAAAATCTTAAGCTTGCTCTAAAACGTCGGTGTTGGTGTTTTAGGTAAAGTTTTGTCGGTATTGCGGTGATTTAAGAAAGATCTGTCGGTATTTCGGTGTTGGCAACCCTCGTACGCCCCCCACTTACAGGAGGGTGGATTTGAACGACAAAAGAGGACGTACCATCAAACAGAGGATTGATCTCGAAATTTACCATATATGAAAGAAAAATAATGTAAATAGTGAATAAAAGTTAGCAAACAGTTATCCCAATTTATTGAAGACAAAAAAAGAACTAGCCTTTACACGTCTATTATATTTCTCACTTTGTTCGTGTGACCAGCAGAAACTTGCATGATCAGTAGATATATTTCTTTAAATATTAAACCTAACTAAAATTACATTTATCAAAAATTTACTGTGTCCTTAAAAATAGTGACCGAAATTCTCTGCGTCAAACGTTGCTTTTTGTCTTCCACCTCACCAGAGTTTGAAGTCTGGAATAGCTTCGGAGACTTCGACAAAAAGCAACGTATTGTGACAGGAAAAACGATATCTCTCCTTGTCCCTCGCTTGTTTATGAGACTTGAATGCCAATTCTTAGGGAACTATTGAGGGTCAAAGTCATGTTTTTGCAATAACTTCGAACCCCTTGCTAAATCCTCCCCCCTACCGTTGAAGAGATATCTGAAAATAGCAACTGGGAAATCAAGCTGCTTGACGCTTTTCAACCTTTCTTTTAGGGAAGCCTCAAAACAAGTAAGGAGACGTTCAGCGAAAAATTCAACTTGCCTCAAGTCTACCACTGGTGTTTCCCATAATCTATAAATCAAACGAATGTGATTCTTAAAATCTTGAAATCATGCCTGAATCGTGCAAGTGAAAATCTACTAAATTCACTTTAAGGCCCCTTTAAGGCCACCCCCTTCGTCAAAAAAGATTTTTTTATAAATCTCAATTTCCAGAATAAGTGGCCTCCATCCTATCTTTGGGAAATCTACGCTCAAGAACAAGGCATAAACAACTGTGTTACTTACTGCAGTAACCGCTCATCCAACAAATTTTCTCTTGGTTCCCAAGTACTGTCTTCAGTTCCCCATCCAGCCCACTTCACCAAGTAGTAAGATGTCTTCCCGATCTACACAAGAAAATAGGCAAATATTAATGGAAGGGATAAAAGGATTTTCCATAGTAAAAGCATGCACTTACAACCCACAAGAACTTTGTCCAGACAAACAAAACACTAACCTTTTTCTCTGCCAATATCTCCTCTGCCAGATAAATGTCTTTTCCTCTCTTTCTTCTTTGAGCCATTAAAATCTCATGCTCAGAAGCACTTGATCGGTTGTGAAAGGAAACATAGTGAACGTTATTTCTTTTTCGTCCCTCCATATTCTGCCAATTTTTGTTTGATGTTTCTTTGTCAAGCGAATTCTCCAAAATAAACATTCGAATTTGTTCCTTCTCTTTCGAACACGTGAAAATATAAAAATTGTGACGTCACATCTATTTGATTGTTCTTTTAACCAATCACGCGCGCAAAGAATTGTTGCAACAACCAATCAGATTGACCCAAACAATAAGACAAAGACGGGGGTTTACGTCAATAACGCGTCAATCAAATGAAACATGACAAGATCTGGAAACCCCATTCTGCGCGATGAGACCGAATTCATATCTGATCAGAATCAGAGAAGGGCGAAGGAAATCGCCAAAGTCAACACCATCTCAAGGAATGTATGTATGATTTTCAGTATTGCCAATCTTACCGACTGAATCAAGAGTTCTTGTCATGCGATTTTTGTAGGCTACAAATAGTGAACATTAATTTTTATGCTGGAGATGTTTGATTAAAAACTAAACAATGAATTGGGATAAACGCGTCTATTTGAATATTACACTGACTGGCTATTCAATATCTCAATGATTGTCCACTTTTTACTTTGAAAATCCTTTTTTTAGATCAAGGAAGCTGGCACCCTCACAAAGATGCCAATGTGCTGCTTTTGGTATTCGGCTCATGAGGAGGGAACGGAGAGGGAAGGGAGAGGGAGAGGGGAGGGAGGGGAGAGGGATTAGGAGCGGGAGGAGAGGGAGAGGGAGAGGGAGAGGGAGAGAGGGAGAGGAGGGAGAGAGGGAGAGGGAGAGGGGAGAGGGGAGAGGGAGGGGAGAGGGAGAGGAGAGGAGAGGGAGAGAGGGGAGGGAGGAGAGGGAGAGGAGAGGGAGAGGGAGAGGGAGAGGGAGAGGGAGCGGAGGGAGAGGGAGAGAGGGAGAGGGAGAGGGGAGAGGAGAGGGAGAGGGAGAGGGAGAGGGAGAGGGAGAGGGGAGGAGAGGGAGAGCGGAGAGGGAGGGAGAGGGGAGAGGGAGGGAGGGAGAGGGAGAGGGAGAGGGAGAGGGAGAGGGATAAATCTGAATGTTTTAACAGGTCTGGAACTTGAAAAACTGTATTACTGTTGGACGGTTGGATAGCAGAATGGTGAGATGTATCTAATTTTAGTCCCTGCAACATTTTTGTTGACAAGTCTGTGAAATTGTATTTCTTCTTTTCTTCAATAGTAGTAAAAAGATTCTCACGCCAAACCGACACTCTTATACTGCCTGTTTCATCTACTAAAACACCATGTTTGACTGCAGTTCCAAATTGAGATTTCGACACTTGTTTGTTGTTCCAATATAACTCAGTAATGACATTAACATGATTAGATTCGATGGTTATTTCTCATATTTTTGTTGTTTTGAGTTCAAACTGAAGATCAGGGTTATGTTTTTCTTCAACAGCTGTGCTTCCAGATTTATAATTGAAAAAGTATGTGTCTTTACCGTTAGGATTAGTGTCAGTTTTTATATTTTTCAACTTGATAGCCTTTCTTTGGGAAATGTCTTGTACAGAAAGCCCAAGTAGCATCACTCTGACGGTTTTTATAGTCTGTTGCAGACGTTTGGATTTTAACATCAATATATTGATTGCCACTTTCTTGTGCTGTAATGGTCTGGTCAACACATGTGCCACGTATCCGGTTATAACGATGGATTTTTTGGCGTTTGTTGGACTTTGAAATTGTACAGAGAGATTTCTTCTTGGTGGTGTTCGACTAGTGCAGGGGCTTTACGTTTTGTATACATTTTTATTAATATGTTGAAATGAGAAAAACAAGTGATACTTTTATGGACCTACCTATACAGAACATTGGACATTGAACACAAAATTGAACTCTTTAAAAGCAGAAAAACCTAAAATCTTGAGTCACTATCTGTGACAAATGTTGTAAAAGCACTAGATATATTTAATGATAGATTCATTTTTGATTCAGAAGGAAAATTTCAAGACTAATCTACCTCAGCCATCATTTACATGTGATATGATGCTATCTTATTTTTATGGAAGAAATTAATTATACAATTTCTCAGATAATGTTTTTGGTTAAAACTAGTCACTAAAATATTTTTCGAAAATCATTCAAAAGTTTCATTCGAGGCCATATAGAAATAACGAAGAAAGCTTACTAGCTTTTACTGAACATTTTCTCTTTTATTAATAAAAAATATGTTAAGCATAAATTTATCATCGAAATGTCAATCGTATGAAAATCAAGTTTCTTATTAAATGCAAAACAATAAGAATTTACAAGGCAATGTATGATAAACGGTAGCAAAGGAGTAGCACGTAAATCGTTTTTTAGTCTTTTAATTATTATAAATATCAAAACATATCATCGAAATGTCAATCGTATGGAAATCAAGTTCCTTATTAAATGCAAAACAATAAGAATTTACAAGGCAATGTATGATAAACGGTAGCAAAGGAGTAGCACGTAAATCGTTTCCTAGTCTTTTAAATAGTCTTTTAATTATTTATAAATATCAAAACATATCATCCAAAAGTCAATTGTCTGAAAATCAAGTAAATCATCACACAAATCACACACTAAGGTCAAAATGTCAAATGTCACAAAAATCAATTGAATGCAAAACAATAAGAATTTACAAGAAGAAAAGGTAGCATGTGAAAATATTCAATTCAGTCATTGTTATTTTCATCTGATGGTGAATGTTGAACCAATTCCATTTTTTCGGACATGAGACATGGTTCAGCGCTTTTCGTGTTAAGTTTAGTAATTTCGATCAATTTCAATTCTTTGGAATTGTACTTAATCCTGATATTTTCAAGCACTAAAATTTCCTCTTCCAAACTTTCTGGATTGTCGTTGTAAACATCTTTAAAAAAAGATTTAAGTACTTCACTGTCACAAAATAAAGATGTTTGATTTTGGTTTATAGAAAATTCAATTGTTCCTTGAATTACTGTTTTCAACCGCTTCACCTGTTGGAGACGTTGACATGTTGGGTTAACGCATCGAACGAATTTGCTGTTAAAATCTTCAACAGCAATTTCATAGTCGCAATTGGCTTGATTACATAGACGCACTTTTCGAAGTTGAACAGAATCGATGTCCGGATAATCATGACTTTTCACATTACTTGGAACTGTAGTTGAATGGACAGTCATATCTGGGACGGGGAAATCTATGTTGACATCAGAAGGCTGGATTGCGGAATGGTATGTCGTCTCAAGCTTTAAACCATAAAACATCTTTGTGGTTAGATCAGTGAAAACATAATTTGTTTTCTATTTTATAGTGGTAATAAAATTTTGGCGCCAAACTGAAAACCTGATTTGTCCAGTCTCATCTACAAGCACCCCGTGTCGTACGGTCTTGCCGAATTGCGATTTCGATTCTTTTTCGTTCCAATAAAGTGCAGCCACAACATTGACATTATTGGATTCAATTGTAATGTCTGAAATTTTGGTCGTTGTAAGCTTTTTAAATCGAAAGTCCGGGTCGTGTTTTTCAACTGAAATTTTACTTCCCGTTTTAAAATTGAAAAAAAAGGTTTCGTTACCAGTGCTTGCATTCGAATCGATTTTAATGTTTTTCAATTTAACGGTTTTACCATAGTTGTCTCTAAAAATTGTTTGACATGGTAGACCAAGGAGCATCACTCGTACCGTTCGGTATTGGTCGTCCGATGTTTGAATCTTAACGTCGATATACTGGTTTCCGGATTCAGAGGCGGTGATAATTTCTCCAACGTGGGCAACATATCCTGTCATATCAACGGATGATCATATTGGACTATGAAATTGTAAAGCCAAATTTCTCTTTGGTGGTGTTTTGCCTGCACTAGGACTTTGTTCTGCCTTTCGTTTTGAATACATTATTTATTTCTATTAATCTAAAATATGATAGATAGCTTAGTAGTCAAATTTAATAAGTTTAAATAATTTACTAAGAACAATCAACAACAATACAAAAAGATTTAGGAAACCATATTTTTCCAAAATTTGAACTACGTCCATCTACTCCAGGTTCTTCCACCCTTCTGAAAAGTTTTTTAATAACTGAAACAAAAAAGAGTCACTCGCAGTCCATATCATTATCTATTCGTAAAAATAGCGTGGTTCTTTTATTAAAGTTAATTTATGCAATGATTCCTTTTGTTATTGCAAAGAGAACATACAAATTAAATAAATTATTTTTCAAAAAGAAAAAGCACAAAAGAAAAAGCACAATCACCATTTCTATTGAAAAGAAGACGCATGTGTTTTCTCACTTGTAGGCTAGATGTTGCATAACTATGAAAAAAAACACACAAGTACAACAAGATAATAGACATTGGTCCACCTGTTCTATATTGCATAACTTGAAAAGAGAGTAAAGGTCGAAATGCCGAAGAAGAAGATATACGTATTTTATGTTGCGTAATCTTTAAATTGAAACGTTACAATGGAACACAAGGGTAAAGTTACAAAAAAGTTACGTGTCTTATGTAACTGTATGAAATTGCAAATAAAAAAAAGTTACAGTGGCCCAGCTGCTTAATGTTGCACACTTTTTAAAAAAGAGCAAAGGTCAAAATGCGGAAGAAGAGACACGTGTGTCATAGCGAAAATTATTGGATAATTGAAAGATAAATTGCGTAAAAACAAAACTGTTATGTTACGTAAATCGAAGATCTTTCTGTTCGAGTTTCTGGTTACGTCCCAAAACGAACGGACTACACGTTTTTTTTATTAGAACCCAGTTTATAAGAACATTGAGGCTGAAATTCGTCAAAAAATTAAGAACATCCTAAGAACATGCACAGCCCCAGTTTGGAAAAAAAATGACAAGAAACTACAATATTTTCCTCTTTTCAAGCAGTTTTAACCCAAATCGAGAGTCAAATATTATCCAAATTGTACCAATTTTAAGTGTTCTTTATTTTGCATGATGTTGTCGATTTAGAGTAGTCTGAAAAATTAAGAACGCATTTAAGAACATTTTAGGCTGAAAATTGCTGAAAATTGCTAAATAAATAACCCGGGGGGCAGTGGGTTTACCAACTGACGGTATGTGCGGCGAAAAAATACTCTTTTAGAATCGCACCCTTACAGTGCAGAAAAAAATCGGTTAAATTCGTACCCTTGCAGTGCATTTTTTCAAATTTTAAGCTCTTTTAGAGCAAAAAAAATCAACATTTTCGAGCAAAAATTTGCAACTTTTCCCAGATTTGCTGAAATTTCCACCCTTACAGTGCATTTATCAAAAGTCCACCCTTACAGTGCATTTCTGATATTTTGAAAAACATACCCTTAACCGCCGCACATACCCGTCGGTCAATTTGACTGACTGCCCTCCCCCCCCCCGGGAAAAATAAGCAAATCCAGGCTCAGCCAAATTTTAGGTGTTCTAGTAAAAAAAAAACGTGTACAGTATTTGGAAATGCTTGATCGATGTAAATTCTTATATTAAATTAAATGATTGATGTAAAGATTTTTTTTAACTAATTAAAAAATCCAAGGTCAAAATTCAAGACTAGTGTCTTCAATTTAAAAATCATTCATAGAACCAATTTTTGTTACTAGCCTAACAGAAAAATGGGCACGCTTTTAATTTTTTTTTAATGTTATTGAGCAGTAAAATCAATATCGTGAATTTAAATATTTCAAAAATTAATTATAGTGCTAATTATATATAATTATGCAATACTGTAATTGGGGTAAGATATAATCAAACATTTGTAGCTCCACAAACAAGATTAAAATATTAAACAAATCAAATCAAATGATCCGAAACGAAAAACTGTTTTTTACTAAAGTTTCTATAAAAAAAGATCAAATTAGGGTCAGTTTCAAATGCACAGGAAAGATATTCAAAGAAAACCTACTTTAACTTTCTTTTGTCTATGATGCTAATTTACAAAAAAAATATTGAAAAGTTCAATGATTCAATCACAAGGAAATCTCAGAAGATCTCGGAAAACCTACCCTTAAGGGTGGCACACGCCAGATAATTTGAAATAGACTTTAAATTAGACATTTAAAATCTATTGTTCTCAGCTCATATTTTCAATTTTGTGCTAAAAATCAAAGAATGTTTCGGACCAAATTATATTGACACATTAATCAATCATTCAGAAATAAAACTGAAGTAAAAATAACGTTGTAATTTTCAGTTTTTCTTTTCATCATAGATCGGGGAGAGTGTCGGGATAGAGGATAGGGAAGGGGATAGGCAGAAACAAGCTATTCACAAATTCAATAAACAGTATACTATTAACAGACTTCATAGATACATTTTTTAATTTAACAAATAACAAAAATAAAAATACACTCCTATCTTAATTAATACAGTATCTATATACTATAATTAAAATCACAATTATGAAAAAGAAAATCTAAGATTTTGGAATGACATCAACAAAAATAGAAAAGTGATCGCTGTAAGGTGATGGCATCCACTTAGCAGGGTTGTTGCAAATTTCCGTCGATGTGGGTCGGGTATTGACAGCGTTGATGAAAAATGTCTGGTGGCAAGACTTCATTTAGGTCATCTTTGTTATCATGCAAATTGAAATCGCCAAGAATGAGAGTTGAGTACTCTGCTGCATCGAATTGTTCTCGAAGTTGATCAAGTTCAATCTGAAGCGATTGTATGAATAAAGGAATAGAGCTAGTTGGAGGTCTGTAAACCAATACGATGAAAAATAGTGAGTTGTTTAAACTGACCAAAACTGGAAGCAGTTCAATATCACTTACAGTGTCCAACCTCTTCATGATTTTCACTTGTGTCGTATCATAACTGATAGCCAAACCATGTTCAGTTTTTTTATGGATGGTTGTCCAAGTTTGTAGTTCTGGATTGTCATCTAATCTCTTTCTAATGTTAGTGCCAGTCTCTGTAAAACATAGTAAGCAACATCTTGATGTGTGAATACTATCTGATAGAAAATGTTCAATATGTAAGTTCCATGATCTTATGTTAAATAAACATAAAGTCGCGTCTTTCATTTCTTCCAATGGATGTAATATTGATAGGACCTTATTTGCTACTTTGGCCTTTTTATTGACAACAACATGTTTCTCAGGATTGAAATTCAATAAGCAAATCCTTTCACTCGAAGTTGCACGTGAAAGACAAGTGTAAAGTAATCCTGGTCCAACTGGTGCTAATCCTTTACCACTTCTTGTCGATTGATCTAGATCTCCACTGGCGTATTCCAATGTACTTCCTTGCGCTTTATGAATGGTAGTTGCAAATGCAACAATCAATGGAAATTGCTTGCGTGTTACTGAAATATTATCTTTTATCCTAAATGTCAAAGTTTCAGGCAAAATTGGAACACACGTTTTTAATTCACCCCGATATCTAGAGTCTTTTAATTTGTTACCTGCGGAAGGGTTGTCAAATTGAACCAGTATCAATCCTGATGGTTTGTTATCTCTAATGCCTTGAATATATTTTACAATCCCTGTTGATCCATTTACCAATTTGTCCTCTATATCTTTGTTAATGGTTAGCATGACTCTGGCTCCAACACAAAATGTCACTTCTTTTGGTAGTCCTGCAGTTTCATTGATCGGGACATTTTTGTTCAAGGTTACTTTTGATCTTGATTCATCTTTTGCAATAGAGGTATGTTTATTGCGATAATCATCACACCTTCTCAAGGACATGTCATTCTGTTGGTCTTTCAAATGATTTGTTAGATACATTTTCATAAAATTCTCAGGCCATTCAGTCGTGTCAGTATGTTCAAATGACTTGATTTTTTCAACATCAACAGTGGTGTGATTACCCTCTCGTAGTCTATTTAGTAGAGCTGCAAATTCTGAATCCCCACTCTGTCTAACAATCTCATCCAATTCATAAAGTGAAAACTCTTCCCACGCATAATTGAAAGGTTTAGGCTCGTAAATAGAATCTTGGCCAACAGGGACTAGTTGAAAGAAATCTCCAATGAATAATATTGATACACCACCAAAAGATTCTACATAGTTTTCTTTGACTTCTTGCAGCCTTATATTTAAATCATTAAAACTTTTATCTCCTATCATCGAAATTTCATCGACAAATAACACTTTTAAATACTTGTACTTTTTTCTCAAAATGTTCATCTCATCCCCATTTAACTTCTTCTTAACGAAAAAAGCTCCCTTCCCGTATATGGGTAATTTAAAAGCAGAATGAAGAGTAGTTCCATCAATATTTGCTGCAGCTTTTCCAGTGGATGCAGTGACAAGAACAGAAGGCTCTTTGTCATAGTTTTGTCCTGGTTCTTTCAAAATCTTTTTCAGTTGTTCAGTTAATATCTTGACCAAAAAGCTTTTTCCTACACCTGCCCCACCACTTAATAAAAGTCTAAATGCATTCGGTTTCTCTAGAAGTGGATTTGTCTCAGCTAGTTTAAGAGCGATGACATACTTGAAGAGGTAGTTGAAAAAGTTTCGTTGCTTTTCATTGAAGTTAGAGCACATGTTGTAAAATAGGTCAAGTGGCATATCGGGATTCCGTTGAGCTGTTGTAAATGGTACTGAGGAAGGCACGTTTATATCATCATTGCCGTCATTTTCATTATCCAAATCTATTAAATCAGAATGAATCATACCATAGTCAAAATCATCTTCATCTTCACTGCTATTTTCTGAATCAGAATTATCATAAATAGGCACATCATTAATATCAATATCATCTTTTCTGCTGAAGTTAATATCATGTTTTAAAATATTTGGCATTATTTCATCTTTTATCTCAGTGAATTTTTCCTCAAATGTTGCAAAACTTCCTTTAATAGCATCTTCATTTTCCCAGGGCATGTAAAGTTGGAGGAGTACCAAGAAGTATTCTTCTCTATTTTTAAGTTTACTGACTTTATGGTAACGCATCACGCAGGGGCGACTTCTCTTTTTCATTTTTCCTATTCCATTTTTTAATGTGATATTTTTGGGTAATCTGATTGAGTTTTCATGAGTATCTAATTCATCATCTGTTTCATTTTGTTCTTCATCGTCTTCATTTTGTTTTGGATAAGTATATGTGGTTGGAAATCAGCATAACACATATGTTTTAACTTATTTGGACGATTTTGGTACTTGTCAACCATATTCTTCTTGTACACATTTTTTGATTCGGATTCAAGTTTGGCTAGGTCAGAGGGACTTTTCAACATTCTAACGCGCTTCTCTTTTGGTCCAGTTGGAATGTACACTGTGTCAATATTCGAGGTTCTCATTTTAAGAGAAAGTGTTCTTTTAATAGCTTCGTGAGTTGACACTTCACGCTTTGTCAAGAAAACATTTCCTATTGCACGCAGTTTATCTTTAACAGCTTTTCCAGTTGCTTCTTTATGTGCCTTTTTCATAAGTTCGCTCATATTGCGTTCCGGTTTGCACATATAGGAAGTAATATATGCCAAAACTGCATACATATTTGTGACGTACTGGATATTCATGTTAGACTGTAAAAGGCTAATCATAACAGTATTGTACGGGCCAATATTGGTTTCATTCGGCGTTCTCTTGTAAATCACGGTAAGTTTTTTCTGAACTTTATTCAAAGCAGAAAAGTATTCACTTCTGGTAAGATCACAAGACAACAATAAATCATCAAGAGTAACATTTTGGAGATCAGCGCTACAGCTATTGATTTGATCAAGAACTTTATCGAGAACTCTTTTGCATTGTTTATACTCATTTTTATCGATCTGTTCACCCCGAATAATTCGAGTTTCTTTGCATGGGGGCCAAGGAGCTTTAAATCTACATCGCGAACCCTTTTTCTTTCTACATGTCGTAGTATGGTGATGTTTTTGAACCGTGTTAACTAAATCGTGTAATTTAGGAAATTCTCCTTTATCAGGTAGTGAGCAGGTGATGTATTTATCAATGAAATAAACAACTTCCTGATCGTTACTGCTGTCTTTCTCATTGATTTGGGGAGCATCTTTAATATATACTTGTGCATGAACGTGCTCTAGTCCGGTTCGATGTTGAAACTCCCTTCGATCATCATAATTCAAAATCTGTCCAATAGGATGCATTCCGCTCATAAGCATTTTAGGAAACACTTTATTGAAAATATGGTCAATTTGTCTAGCTACTGTAACAGGATTCCTTTTGAAGTATTTAAGTTTTTCACTCCAGTCCATTTTATTTACGTCCTCATCAGTTAGATTTTCGCGATATTGCGTAGCAACAACTTTTACAATGTTAGTCCATTTAAACAAAGCTGCTGTCCAAGTAACAAAAAAGGTACTAACTCCAAAAACCCTGCATTTGGCTAAAACATCTAACATCATATTATGACACCATTGAGGGGTTCCTCTTATGTTCTTGAAAGAGTTTTGAAAAATTTGGTCATCACTAATCATTTGTCTAATGTTATCAGGATTTCTTAATCTTCCTGCAGTTATATCACCTTGAAAATGTTTTTGTTGTGAAAAGCTAATCGCACTGGCAACGTTCGAACTTTCAGTCCAATGTAATGCATTGAAAATATATTGTGGATCTGAAGCAAATCTATCATCAGAAGATTTCAATCTCGCATGGGCGTATTTTATTGGAGTAATTTTTCTTTCTCTTGGCGAATTGAAATAATTCTTTGCATCGGGGTTATGGCCTGGAAAAGCTAGAGCTTCCCAATCAGGTTCTGAATAAAAAGAGACAGGAATTTCATTTTCACAGGGGGCAATATTGACAATTTGATCAGAAGATATTTCAGATGATAGAGACTGCCTGTGAGCAATTTCGACAGCTTCATTTGACGAAATCATTGCCCCGTCTATGTTATACAATAAGGTTGGCTGTGAGGAACCTTTATCACTTATTTGTTTTTCAAGATCATTATCATTACCTTCGATGTTATCATCACTATCACTTTCATCATCCTGAGGCTTTGCATTCTTATCCGTCAAAAGTCTCCACAATTCTGGATCTGATCGCAAACTTTCGTCTTCCCATTTTGAATTTGGTACAACATTTTCATAGAATTTATTTATTTCGACTAATTTTTCTAATGCTTTAGCGACAGAAGCGGGACGGATGTTTTGCTTATTAACGGAACTTTTATCTGTTAGTCGTCTTTTCAAAGCAAGTGATATCAAAAACTCGTCACTGCAAACTCTAGGTAATATATTCTGAATTTTATCTAAATTTGCCGGTACCATGACACATTGTCCTTTCAAACCTTGTTGTCCACCTTTGTGCTTTGGAACTATGAACATGAAAGGGATAATTTGTGAAACAAGCATCATTTCTATCGGACATAAATCTTGTAATTCAGGTATTTGAGCTGACAGCTGAAGATTATTAGCTTGAGCTTGAACAGGTAATATATCTTTTTTTATTGCTTTATCGCATGAATAGCAAATCCAATAACTCTTTTCCGGGTCACAATCTTTATTTGAAATATCACATTTTTCAAAAATCGCAAACTCTTCATATTCCTTATGGAGAAAGTTCTTACCATTTCCTTTATATTCCCACTTAATGCAAATGTGACACTTATTTGTCGGACCTTCTTTTATTGCAGAATCAAAATTTTGTTTCAAAATTTCAAACGCTTTAGTTAAAGTTATTGATGGATCAACCATACTAGCATTTTGAACTTTTTCAAACTCCTTTTGTTGTTGTGCTGTATTAAAACTTCGGTAATCTTTCATTTTTTCCCGAGCAGATTTTCAAACCTTTTCTTTTTCAAATTCATCTTGATTATCCCTTAAATTCTTCATTCTAGCATGATCAGATTTTCGAACCTTTTCTTTTTCAAATTCGTCTTGATTATCCCTGGTTTCTTTCATTCTTTTTTGAGCAGATTCTCTCTCTTGTTTCCTTTCAAATTCGTCTTGATTATTCCTTAAGTCCTTCTTTCTTGTCTGATCAGATTTTCGAACCTTTTCTTTTTCAAATTCGTCTTGATTATCATTTAAATTCTTCTTTCTTGCCTGATCAGATTTTCGAACCTTTTCTTTTTCAAATTCGCCTTGATTATCCCTTAAATTCTTCATTCTAGCATGATCAGATTTTCGAACCTTTTCTTTTTCAAATTCGTCTTGATTATCCCTTAAATTCTTCATTCTTATTTGAGCAGATTCTCTCTCTTGCTTCCTCTCAAATTCGTCTTGATTATTCCTTAAGTCCTTCTTTCTAGCATGATCAGATTTTCGAACCTTTTCTTTTTCAAATTCGTCTTGGTTACATCTTGTTTCTTTCATTCTTTTTTTAGCAGATTTTCTCTCCTGTTTCTTTTCAAATTCATCTTGGTTATGCCGAAAATGTCTTTTTCTAGCCTGGTCACTTCTCCTAAACAACCTCTTTTTGACCTCATCCATATTATATCGTACATCTTTCATAGCGTTTTTCTTTGAAGAAGTTGATAATTTTCGCTTTCGCTTAACCGGAGTAAAAGGTTTAACCGGAGTGCTTCTGGTTTCTGTAACTTTACGATTTTGTCTATCAAGTTCTTGAAGAAGGGAATTTCTCATCATTGTTTCAGAGGTGAGATTTTTTATCGTTGCAAAGGATTTTAAAGGGTTGTCTACAGCGGCATCAAGATTAGCATGTGTGACTTTAGAAGTTGGATTTTCATTACCAGTACTAACTATGTCTGGAGAAGGAGAATATTGAGAATCAGAATGGCTTTTGTTTCCTTTTCCACTAGTTTTTTTGTACATCAAAAGGTACGGAACACTACGATCATCAACTTTATACTGAGACTGAACATTCGGAATGGGTACAACACTCTCATCGTCAACCCTATACCAAGTTTCTCCGTATTTTACGACAGCAGTATAATGGCCACTGTTAGACGAATTGCCATGATGGTAAATGATTGCTTGCAAATGAAGCTTTCCCAGCAGAACATTCTCAAATTGGTGTTCAACGTTTAAGTTGGGGGCTAGCTTTTTAGACACGAAAGTATCCTGGTCAAACCCGAAAATAACTAATTGAATAACTAACACATCAGAAACATTGAATAAAGTCCTGAATTTTTTGGCAACTGTACGAACGGGACAGTGAGAACACTCGTAGGCTTCTTGGAGAAATTCTCCATATGGGTCATTAACCATTTTCGAAACTGCATTTTCAATAGAATTTCTACTAAAACGGTTTGGAAACTGTATTTGACATATATTATCAGTGACCTCTTTGTTAGAGAAATTACCGCAAGTTTGACATAAAATTGATTCTGCAAATGATATACAGAAAATACTATCATTGGGCACGAACTGGTCTGCTGTTAGAGGATTTACTTGATTCAAAATATGAAGCATACATTCTTGTGCATCAAACTGTTCTCGAAGAGTATGGTCATAATGTGGTAATTCTATAGATTTGATAAACTGATATGTTTCCAATAAGTTTTCAGAGGATTCGATTTTGGTATAAAGTTCTTTGATTGCAAGTTTTATTGGGCTATCGACATCAAGATTAAATACAGATTCGCGGAAGCTATCAACAGAATATAATGCTTGAGTTACAGAATTGAAAAAGCAAACATTTTGACCCAAATTTTTCAGTCCCAGTGGTGTACTTCTTCCCCGTAAATCAGAGAATGGAATCAAATTTTCATTATTTTTTGCATTTGATGTTTCAAGTGGTTTTCCTTTAAAATTCCTTATTTTTATTGGGTGTACCTTTTGGTCTACCTCTACCCATTATTTTGTTAGATAAACAAAACTTCAATCTTTCAATTTCAAAAGTATGTCCAAATGTAGTATTTTCAGATTTCGTATTCTCAGTATTCGTAATGATCGTAATGAGCGTAATGAGCGTAATGACAGCCAAGAGGTGACTCTTTGGCAAATGATTCAAATACCCCTCCGCCGCTTTATAGGTGACACCGGGCAATAAATCGATCCTATTTACAACAACAACAAATATATTTCTTTTTTTTCTTTTTTCCTGTTTTTATTTTTCTTTTTTAAGTTTTTTTTTCTTTTTTCTTTTTTTACTTTTTCTTTTGGTTTTTTACTTTTTTATTATTATTTTTATTATTTTTTTTATTTTTTTTTTCTTATATTAAAAATGATCTAGGTTTCTTCTTTCTTCTCTAGCACTTTTCTTCTTTCTTCAAAAGATGTTTTCTTGAATTTTGTTGATGGGGCGTTTGTTGTTGGTGATTTCTAGTTTCTCTGAAACGGCTGCTTCTATCAAAGAGCTCTTTGAATCTGGAACCTTAAAATTTTCGTCGATTCGTTGGCAGAAATTTGTATGGTGTTATTATTAATTTTGTACCTTGGTTTAATAAGTATATCTAGCTCTGAAACGATAAAAATTAGCAATATTATATAGTAGTGCTACAATATAGCAAAATGTTAAAATGATTTCAAGTCCCTTTCAAGTTAAAAAAAAGAAAAGACACACAACATTATACATCTAGTGTATTTCTTAACAAAAATGATAAAAATTTATAAATTACTATGAAAATATTTTCTCCACTTCAACTCGCATCTCTTAAAACACTTCTTGTAAATAAATAGCAATGTGTTCATCTGTTACTTCACGTGTTTTTAAAACTAAAGTAAAAGGAGAATCTGTTCTCCACCAGCTGCTTGATAACACCAAAAATAAATTAACTTCGTTGAAAATCTTTCTAAAATTCTCTACGATGGAGTTTTCTTTTTGCTACCGCGAGAAAGATTTTTTGCAAACATAATATCATCTTTCTCTCGCTCCTTTCTTCATTAATAAAAAATCTATTCATTAAATGAGCAAAAGATGTTAACATACGCTCGCTTTCTCTGTTTGGGTTTCTGAATTTTTCACAACTATATAATTTTTACATAAGAAACTCTAGCTTCTTTTAAGGTTTTTTATCGGACATAAAGTAAATTGTAACCTCTAAATTATCTTTTTGTCAGATTTTAACACCCCTGTCTCACAGCCCCGATGAAACTTTTTCCCTGATCGCACCGTGACACTTTCATCTTTTTTTTTTTTAATAAAAATAATAATTTGGATAAGAAAATTGATCTATGCTTACAAATAGTGATTCTTATAGATAAAGATTCGTTTTTTCAGCCAAAAAAAATTTTTTATGAAAATCTGCTTGAGCCAACTTTTACTTATGGTGGTATCCTTTTTTCATGCAAAAAACGAGAACAATTGAATGATCCAATTTCTCACTAAGTCCAAAAAACCCTATTTTTCAGCCATTTTTTGGCTGAAATTTAGCCAAAAATTTTTTTTTTCGAAAATTGGGCTCCGTCACATTTTGGCCATCACCATTTTGCACCTTTGTACCAAAAATCAAAAGATTCCTATGATTCAATCCTGAGAAAAGTTGGTTACAGACGAAAGGACGGACGAACGAACAAACACAGGTTAATTTATAAGACCTCCACCGGGGTAGGTCCAAAAATAGTTAAGTAGAGTAAATGTCCTTATTAACGATGATTTTGTTGAGAGATATTCATGAAGAGCATCAAAGCTGTTACTTTCCAAGTCAAAAGAAAATTTCAAGTGATTGCTATTTTTTCCAAACATACCTTTTTATATCATGGATCCAGCTGCTAAATATCTCTTGAGAGATCAGAAGTAAACCAACATATTAGCTAGATAAAATAAAATTTATTAATAGAGACCAATTAAGAAAACAGCCAGCTAAAAACATATCTCAAGAGGAAAATAAAGTAAATATAGCAAAAAGTATTATGAAAATAGAGACCAATTATGGACAGCTAGCTAAAATAAATCATTACAGAAAAAATAAAACAAATGAGCAAAGTCAGCAACAACAAAAAAACAGACAGCAATTAGGCAGCTACCTAAAGAGAAAATAAATAAACACAGTAGGGAGAAAACGAAACCCATTTTTATAGACAGCTATAAAAACATTTCCATTTACAATAAACCATAACAAAGATGAGCGAGAAGAAATAAAACAGAGACCAATTAGACAACCAGCTAAACATCATCCCCCAGAGAAGACAAAGCAGACATAGCAGGAAGAATATAGAAAAACAAGAGACCAATTATACGGTCATCTGAAAAACTTCTCCCTAGTGAACGTAATGTAAACAAACATCAATTTAGACAGAAATGAACATTTCTTTCACGTCATATTTGTTTTGTTTTACGGCGCTTAGAATCAACCAATCAGCACAGTTCATTTTGTTATTAGGCTGGTCACGTGTCTAAGTATTTTGATTACGAATTTTATTTTTGATCCGGGCGGTAACGGGGTGCTACTCGATGTGAGAACAACCGATTCTTTCAGCAAAAAGGGTTTTAAGGAATCGGATTTTTCCAGGACAAAGATTGAATCCAAAATTTCTTATTGTAAAAAATAATAAAAAAAGAGATATACACTAATTGTCATACTCTCATAAATCAAATATCGTTTGTGCACACCATCAAAGAAAACGTAGTAATGTTCATAAAAACAAAGGCTGAAGTGTTGTCACGCGGACTTCAAAATCCATACGGACAGATAACATTGTCTAATATTTTTTATCAACCTGTTCAAAAATTAATTTTTTAACCACCAAAGGGAAAAATCGTTGTTTTTCTCAACGAAAAATTTATTCAAAGAAAAGCTTTAACCAACCAATTTAATATAGGCCATTATTTGTTAAGGTATTCCAATGTGAAGAGGCACCACCATAAGGCGGATTGTTAATTAATATATTTTGAAGGTCGTCATGCGATCCTTTAACAGAATTAAGAAATACCTATTATGGCAGAAGGCAAAACGTAAATTTTTATAATAAATAAAAAACCAGATAAAATATAAACCAGATGGGGGGAACATGAAAACATTGATAAAAACTCTGAACCAGCCAAACACCTGCGAAAATTCCCTAATCATCAATTCGTTTAAAAGGTTATCTTTAATGCCCCTGAGAAAACTGGCTTACAAAAGAATTTAGAGGCATCTTATCATAGCCCTCAAGAGACCGTCTTTAAATGACCAACTTGACTCAAACCGGTTAATTCTTTTCCGAAATGGAGTAACTTAGTCAATTATTTTAATTACTTTTTGCATTGCCTTTTGTATTTTACGATGTTTCTTTTATCCAGTTTTTTACTACATTTAATTGCTTTTAAACACATAAATTGTAACTTTTTTGATTTCCAATTTTCAACATCATTTGTAGCACTGAAGATGATTTTTAATCGAAAAGCCTTTGCTCAATTTTAAAACATTGTTGTTTTTCTTTAAATTTAAATTTTTATGTCCGCATTCATTTGCTAGCTGTAGTATTTAGTAGATTGTATGAATTTTCTTTCATGTTATGTTTGTGATTTATTATTTCTCTATTAGGCGAGACCAATTTAATTCATCGTTCTACGGGCCCGAAAATAGGGTCTATTTTTGATAGAAATGAAAATAATTGTAATGAATTTCTGTCTCTATAAAATATGCAGATTGTTTATTTGAAATAATTTTATTAGTGAAAGTGCTGATGATTCATTCTAAAACATCTAAATTTGGATGAATTATGCATTTCGCTATTTTGAATTTACTTTGAGCTTCATCAAAAGACGGAAAATTTTATTCCGCATATTTTTAGGAAATATGTTAGGTACATTACGGACCCTAAATAATGAAAAATCTATTTTTATTTCACCGACCGACCTATATTCTTGAAACAATCCCGTTAGAGAAAGACAAATTAAATTGGTCTTGCCTTATCAAAAGTAGAAAATATCTACTAAATGCTTGATCTTATTCCTTTCGCTTCACACCGATTCCGATCTCTATTGCGCTGTAGGCTCGTATTCAATAAAAGAATCGAAGGAATCCTTTAGTCGGTCTGATTGAGTCAGCAACGTAGTGTAGATCGTAATTCGATTGCTGAACGACGAAAAATTCACCTTCTCAAAACTCGGAAATTATGGCTATCATGGTGGATAGCTATTTGATCTAATTGGCAGCAAAATATGTGGAGCTTATGAAACACCTCTTTTTTGTCTGCTGAGGTAACAAAAAAGTAAAGCAGGAACCAAAGACAAACACGAAATCGAAACGAAATACAGTAAAACAAAATCCTTGGTGTTTATAGTCCCATCTTTCTAGAGACAGAGAATCGCCTTGTGTGACTGTCCTTGATGTATCTGTCTCGACTATTGCCGAGGGACCATCGATTATGTTTGGAAATCATTCTATCGGATACTCCAGCGTTTGCGGCAGAAGAGGCACCGCCTGCCCTCAAGGAATGCGTCCCGATCGTTTTTGGGTCAATGTTTTCTGGAAGATGGATTAGGACAGCTCCTGAATGGAAAAAATAAATAAAAAGATTTTGAATACCTGAAAGTGAACGTGATTTGTGATCCAGAATTCAAACCAACGAGGGATGGGCAAATAATCATGTCATTAATGAGACCAACGAGGGTGTACCAACAAGGGCAGAGCATCTTGCAACCAGGCAAGGATAATCGTGTACCAACGAGGGTGTACCAACTAGGGTGTACCAACAAGGGAGTACCAACAAGGGTAGAGTATTTTTCAACCAGGCAAGGATACTCTGTCCGATAACATCTTCACCATTAGAATGTATTGTAATCATTTTCCCATTTAATATGTAATGTTCACATGAATGAAAGAAAGAATAGAAAAACATTATAGTGTGTCAGTTTGAGATATTGTAAAAGGAGGTTGAACACTAATAGGTTTCAACTCTATGAACTGGAATAGGTACAGGCAAATTAGAGTGATGTAAAGTGAACCATGGTGAGAAATATTGAGACGGATCAACATACACTGTTGTTTTTACTTATATTTAAAATGTATACAAGACTAGTCAGTTACAAGTAACAATATGACACTAGTCATTTCCAAGCACAAGACGGATCCATAAGGTTTGTTTGTTTCATCACTATTTTTGCTATATTTACTATAAATATGCACTCATTTCAATTTTTTCAGTCCAAAACTGTAGCAATTTTTGTAAATAAACTAAGGGGATTGCTGTTCTCAATGGCTACCTGAAGAGGTCTTAGGAGTTTATTGAATTTTTTCTTTACACCATTTGAAAACTTCAAAATTGATTAAAACAGATTTAATTAATATAAAATCAATTCTTACCAAATTTTCAGGATTTTTACTCTCTCCGAAAAGTTCTTTTTCGCCAAAATAATTTTACCTAATGATTAGGACATTACTGGGGTAAAATGTATCTTGCCAAAAGTTCTGAATAATATTGTTTCGGGGCTATGGGGTCTTGTGAAAAGGGGGATAGGCACAAAAGAAACTCACTGAAAGGCGGAAGATTTTTTTGGATTTTTGTCTGTTGGCCAACAATATTTGAACCAACCATAAAAATTTGGCTTGAATTTTTCACTAAAAAGTTTTTCTTTTCACATTTCAAGAAATTTAAAACTGTCTTGAAAAATATTTTTAGACTTGGTTTTATACTATTCGTTACATATATTATTTTTTGCATTAGATTAATTTGGAGGACGGACTGGAAAGTATACACAAACCACTTTCAAATAACCGCCAGGAAAATATGTTGGAAACTTTGGCCCATCACTTTTCAGAAAAGGCAACCTTTGCTGGACATGTTCCCAGTCTCAATTTGAATTTGTCAGACACATCGCCACTCATTTCACCATTAATGAGATCAAATGAATTCAATACTGAAGTTGAAAAAAGAAGTTACTACCTAGATAACACAAAGGATGAAATAGAAGGGATCTTTTTGTTAACTTTTCAACTTTTCTCTAGCGTCTTGGATGCTTTTAGGACCTCCATACTGTCTTAAGCCGCCTTTGAATTCCACAGGGGCTGAGGCTGAGGGGAAGGGGTACCCTGTTTCCTGTAGGGATAATAATTTTGAGATTTGAAAATGTTCTGAAAACTGGTCATTACCAATTCTTACATTTTACCTTTAAAGTATTCAGATATTCTCTTCAAATTATCTGTCAGTTGAACTGCAATTGTGGAATAAATTTTAATGAAATCAAATGTGAAAGTGCTTTTTTTATATTGCTATTGGAGGAATGATTTTCAATGAGTTAGGAATAGATCCCAATTTCTCACCAAAATACCAAAACCTTGCAAAACCAACAATTGGACAGCCTTGATGGGGAAATCTGTCAGATTGAAATGAATCTAATTTCCTGAAGAAGGGCTATAAGGGAATTTTTTGGGACTGAGGTCCTGTTTATTGATTTTTAGAAATACTTTTACCTGTCAGTTGATAGTCCCTTAATTGATCTAAATTAGCCGGATTTACACAATCTTCAATATTTTAAGAATTCCAGTCATTGCATTGAGACGAGGCGTTTTTGCTTGAAGAATTCAAAAATCGGTTAACAAAGTTGGGGGTTTAATTTGACGAAGGTAAATTGGTTGAGGAAACAAGCCCAGCTTCAGAATATATCATATTTTTTATTGATTACAAATTAGCAAAACTATGTAGTATCAAGTTATACAAAAACAAACCTAAGAAGTCCCAGGTAACCAAAACATGCCAAACTAAAAATTTTACAAGCTCAAAGTCAACAATACAATTTTCAAATTACAATTTTATTTTTTTTTCAGAAATTTTGCCAGAAATAACTTTGGTTATTCCTCAACCAATTTGACCTTCTAGTACTATTTCACTTTTTAATTGAGAATGTATCCAATTTGAAGCATATCTTAGTAGGAAGACTTAGAGTTACAGAAATCATAAGTTTCAGTTTTTTTCAGCTATTAAGTGGTGGTTTTATATACAGTTGTACAGTGTATTCTAATCTTCTATGTACAGCTGATTATTCTTTTATTGTATAAGGAAAACCCAACTTAAATTTTGGTATACGAAACTTTCAGTAGTCAAGAAAGGTATGCTAAACAAACTGAAAATCGTACTCATCTAAAACTTGCAAAAACAAATGACAAGGTTTTCTGTCTGATTACTCACTTAAAAAGTTTAATAGGGCAAACGTTGCAATGAAAGTAAGAATTTCCTTTAAAAGCATCCTATCGTCAAGTAGAACTCTCAAAATACCACCGTGTCGATGCTTAGTTCAAATGAATGATAACCCTGACTTTATTTGGGTCATTTTTTGTATATTCAATGTTATTTTGAGAGTCTTTTCTAAAAAAAAATGGGTAGGAATGACATCTATCAAAGTAATTTGCTATCAGGTCATTTTCTAAGCATTTTTTTAGAAAAGGTTGGTTTTATTGTAAAGGTGCAAAAAAAAATATATGTGAACTTTTTAAAGTGAATTTGAATTTTTAAGTCAAAAAAAATTGGCTTTTCGATCACAACTTTTGTGACTGAACCAATTCGATTTTATTACCAAAATTTGAGTTAGGGAGGGAATCAAATGAAGATTCACATTTTAAAGCCTGCAATCTCTACCAAATACTTGTATATTTATTTTTGGAGAAACTAGCCTGGGAATCCAAGCTCATAATTTTAGAAAAAACAAAAAATACCTCACCTCACAAAGTTCTAAAATTATAGAGCTTGGTGCAGGTAGATTAGTCTGATACAGAATGTTATAAACAGTCTGTGTGTGAACCCTTGTTGACAAGCTTTCTGAACTTTGGAAACCCAGGCAAACACACTAATCAGCTTACCAAAAAACTCCTTCACAGGCTCTAAAGACTTTCAAAACTAAAAAACCACAATCAAACATAACCACATGTTTTTAGACTTCCAGCCAACAGCCATTTTGTTTCAAATAAATCTATTTT